>NC_057014.1:580763-592858 GCF_000002595.2 Chlamydomonas reinhardtii | reverse complement strand
TTTCTCCCTCCCTCCCTCCCTCCCTCCCTCCCTCCCTCCCTCCCTCCCTCCCTCCCTCCCTCCCTCCCTCCCTCCCTCCCTCCCTCCCACCCCCAGATCCGCCCCCCCCTGTCCCCCTGTCCCCTGTCCCCATCCAGCCCGCCACCCACCGCCGCCACCTCGCTGGCGCCCCGGTACAGAAGTTCGTTCACGGCCGCCGCCGCCTCCGCCAGCAGCCGCCCGCGCACGTCCTTGTAGCGCGCAGCCACAGAGGCCTATGTGTGTGTGTGTGTGTGTGTGTGTGTGTGTGGGGGGGGGTTACATGCATTAAGCTTACGAAGTGAAGTCGTAAGGAAGCGGGCGGGGTATTGCTGGCGCCACAGGGTGTACATGAGGATGGCGGTTTCCACCACAAACGTGTCAGCATCCAAAACGGCGCGTTGCAAGCGGCCCCCAACGCCCACACACACACGCCCACACGCATTTCCCTCCCCTTTGCTCGTTACCACACACACACACACAAATCTACTACACCCACAGTCCCCCCACACCCGCCATTTCTCCCTCTGCTCCCCCTCACCTGCCAGCGCTGCTCGTGCGCGCGCTTGATGGCCTCGTCGCCCACCGCGATGTCCTCAAACGCGGCCCGCGCGGCGGCCAGGCAGGACTGGGGTTTGAGGAATGAGGAGGGGAGGCGGAGAGGAGGGGGGGGAGGGGGAGGAGGGGGCGGGAGGAGTGTGAGGGCCGTGGAGGGCGTGGCGTGGCGTGTATGCAATCTGCCCGCCATCTCCCCGGCCCGACCGCTACTTCTCCTACCCGACCACGGTCGAACCTCTTCCACCAGCCTCCATGCATACACATCCACACCCCTCACCCCAACTCCATCTGAACCTTCATGCGTACTTCACCGCACAAACCCCACCAAAGGTTACCACTGGCGCGCCCGTCTCGCGTGTTCGTGGCCGGGCAGCCTTCCTGATGATGCAGGGGCTTATCCATTGGACCCGGGCAGGTAACCCCACCCAGGCACCTCCCCGCCTCTCTGCCCACCACCCAAACCACTCTACCTCCCCCAAGTCCCCCCTCTCCGCCCCTATTCCTTGACTATTGGGACCTATTTCGTTGGGCTCGTGCACATAACCCCACCCCACCCCCGTCTACCACTCCCTAACCAATCATGAATGCAACCCCACCCCACCCCTCCCCTTCCCCCCTCCCCACCCACCTGGTGTCGCGCCTCCAGCTCCGCCTCCTCCGCCGCCACCGCGCCGCCCGCCGCCCAGGCCGCCGCGTAGGCCGCCTCCGCCGCGTCGCAGCCGCGCCGACACTCCGACTCCGCCACACCCTGCGTGTGTACGGTAGTGTGTGCCGCATCCGACCAGTGGTTTGTGAGGTCACGCGGATGGAGCGGCACGTGCAGCGGAAGTGAGGGTTATTCGGATTCATGGCTTGCAAGACACACTTCTGCCCGACCTCACAGACCGTCACGCCAAGCCCTTAGCCCCTTCCAACCCAGCCTAAGTTGGTACTACACGCCACCTCCCCTCCTGATAGCCAGTCATCTACCCTTTGCCCGTGCTCTCCGCCTCCCGCGCCGCCGCTCTCCGCCTCCCGCACCGCCGCTCTCCGCCTCCCGCACCACCCACCCACCCCTCCTGCATTGGGTTCGGTTTGGTTTGGGCTGGTGTCTACAACCTCACCCCCAACCCCAACCCCTCCCGCACCCGCCCAGCGCACCTGCCAGGCTGTGGCGATGGTGGGCACGGCGCCGTTGTTCATGGCCCCCACGTAGGCGCCCACCAGCCCCGCCAGCACCGGGCCCGTCATGGCGCCCATGGAGCCGAAGCGCTTGGGCTGCGCGCGGCTCAGGATCATCTCCGTCAGCTGCTTCACACCCGCCTGTTGGTAGTTGCGGTAGTTGGTAGTTGGGTTTTGAGGGGGAGGTTGGGAGTTGGGAGTTGTGTTTGTGGTTGGGGTGTTTACGGAGCACAGGTGAAGAGGGGTAGGGTACAGAGGCAAGGGAATGGGAGCACTGGCCCACAAACATACGGTGTACAACGCATGTGCCTACCCGTGGTTGCACGGCTCCTGGCCTTGCCCCAACCACCCGGGCGCTGCTTCCGTTGGGATGATTCGGATAGGGTTGGGCTAGGGCAACTAACCCCCTCCTCCCCCCTAGTTTGGGCTGGTATCTACAACCCCCCCCCCCCCACACACACGCACACACACACGCACACCCCCTACGCACCTGGAACTCGGGCCTCAGCTTGTCCCGCGGCAGGGAGTCCATGGCGGACAGCGCCGCCTCGTCGTGCATGGGCCGGACCTGTGTGTGTGTGTGTGTGTGTGTGTGTTTGTGTGTTTGTGTGTGTGTGTGTGTGTGTGTGTGCCGTTGCCTGTGTTCACAAAAGCCCATGTAAAGACAAGACCCGGCCATCCCCACCTCTCCCATATCTATTACTGGTATCTCAGGATGCACCCGCCCTAAAAATAGACGCACCCTGCAGCTTCTCACACCTACGCCCCACTCCCCCCCTGAAACCCACTCCGCCCCCCCTCTCTGTAATTACTTGCAACCCCCCTCACTCACCAGCGTGAAGCAGTCCCGGTTGGGGAACAGGCCGGCGATGGAGGCGCGGATGCCGTTCTTGGCGCTCACCGCCGGACCCGCGCCCGGCACCGGCCGCAGCGCAGTCTCCAGATAGTCCCGCGGCGTGATCTGTGTACGTGTGTGTGGCAGTGGAGAGTGTGTGTGAGTAAGTGTGCTAGACGGGGAAACAATAGTTTTAGTGCCTGTTCAAGAGGGCACAAGGGAAGGAAACACGCGCTTTGTGTGTGCACGTGCATGTGTTTACGTGTATTTGTGTGCCTGCGTAGGAGTGCATCAGGTTCGTTATCTCCCATCACCCACCACCCTTTGACACCCACCCACCCACCCCTCCCACATCCGCCCTACACGCACAAATGCACAATCCACTCACCCCCGTGCCTTTCGAATGATGATGAGACATATTCGCTGGGCTCAGGCATACATTCTCACCCCCCCGCGCCTGCTATACTACTGGTTTTGACTACGCCTTCACTTCTTGAACAATCATGAACGCCTACGCCCCCCCCCCCCCACACACACACGCACGGCTCTGGACTTCTCCCTCCACCTGCCCAAGCCCGCCCGACTATCTATGGTGATGTACCACAGCTCGCATGTGCGGCTGCAGTTTCTGCTTGCAGCGCAACAGTTTCCTTACGGGATTGGTTCAGAGTTAACTCCTCCCCCCCCCCCCCCACACACACACACGCACCTTGCGCCCGCCCTCCTCCTCCAGCTGCAGGTAGAAGTCGCGCAGTAGCCACAGGAACACGGGGGAGTGCTCGCCAAGGCCCTCCTCGCCGCCTGGGGCAGTAGCAGTGGCAGTGGCAGTAGCAGCAGTAGCAGCAGCAGCAGGCAGTAGCAGACAGATAGGCAGTAGCAGTAAGCAGCAGGCAGATAGGCAGTAGCAGTAAGCAACAGGCAGTAGCAGTAGCAGGCAGGCGGGCTCAGTAAGGGGCGACTAGTTGTGGTCGCACGTAGGTTGCTGACCATGCGGCGTGTTGCATTGTGCAATCTCTGTCCCGACCACGCTGCCTGGACCCCACACGGCCACTCGCGCACGCCCTGCTCTGCTACACCCCTGCTCTGCTACATCACCTGTGTTAATGAGCACAAGCATGTGTGTGTGTGCTCTACACCTGTATCCCCCAAACCCTCGCCCCTCCAGCCCTCCCTGGCCGCCCTCTCCCCCCTTTCCTGATAGGCACTGGTGCCAAACAACCCCCTCCCCCTTCCCCTCCCTCCCTCTCTCCCCCCCCATCCCTCCCCCACCTGCGCTGCCGGCCGCCGCCCGCACGCGCACGTGCTTGGTCATCTCCGTGACCAGGCTGAGCCGGTCCAGCGCGGACTCGTCAATGCCGCCCATCTGCACGCGGCACACGGGGTAGGAGGCACACGTACACACACGTGTTGGTGTGTGTGTATGTGTGGTCACGCGATGACACGGTGGCGTCACATGGGGCGTGGGCGCGTGAGCTGTGAGCGGACAAGGCAATGCAACCCGTGCTTTGCAGCCCGCTGCGCGTCGCAGCTACACACACACGCCCTCTCAGCTGGTCAGCATGCCATGCAACACATGCCCTCTCACATTCCTAACACACACACACCCAGAACCCCCCCCCCCCACACACACACAGTCACACGCCCTCCCCGCCCACACCTGGTTGTACACAAACATGCTGGACAACAGCACCGCCAGGCTGAAGATTTGGGTGCTGTACTGGGCGGTCTGTGTGTGGGGGAGCAGGAGGAGGAAGAAGGGGCTTAGGGGAAGGGGCGGGGAGGAATCAGGAATGGGAGTGTGCAGGGTGGGGTTGGGGAGCGGAGGGAGGGATGGGCCGCATACACACGCGGGACATTCGGACACCGCCTTGCTCCCGCACATCAACCCCACCCGCCCTGGTATTTACAACCCCACCCGCCCACCCACCATCACCCACCCACCCGACCAGTCCCCCCCATCACCCACACTCACCCACCTACCCACCCAACCAACCAACCAGTCCCCCACCCCACCCCCTGGTTTAGTTTGGGCTGGTGTCTACAACCCCCAACCAGTCCACCTGGTCGTAGGCGTCAATGCCCTCCGTGTCCAGCAGCACCAGGTGGTGCTTGGAGCCGTCCGCAGCAGTCACCTGCGGGGGGGAGGGAGGGAGGGAGTCATGGAGGGAGTCATGGAGGGAGGGAGGGAGGGAGGGAGGGAGAGGGCGGGTAGGGTTTTGCGGTGGGGGCGAGGTGGTGTGTGGGGTTGGGTGTAGGAGGGAGGTTGGGCTAGGGCTCCTTGGGCTCCGTGCTCTGTAAAATAGAATGTCCACACCCTAACCGTAACACCCACACCCACACCCACACACGCGCACACACCCACACACCTGCTGCGGTGACGACCACATCCAGAGCCCCTTGGTGCAGGGCCGGTGCGTCGCGCCCACCTGCTCATGTGATTGGCAAGTTTATTTTGAGGCGTCGGTGGAGATAAGGGGAATCGACATTGGGAAAGAAGTGGGCGCCAGGCGGCGACAGAGGTGTCTCGGTGACAGGGCATTTGGCGCGCAAGCACACGCGTGCGGGTTGCGGGTAGCTATCCGTGCGTGTTTTCGTAGAAGCCAACGCCGTCTGGGTCCTTCTCACATCCCAAACCCTGAAGGCGCTGCAAGACCTGCATCAGAGCTGTCGGGTCCTGACGGGCTGCTCCGCTCGGGGCTGCGTCAGGCCCACACAGGACCGAGGCAATCCCCGCCTGCCCGGCTCTCCCCCCTTCCCCCATCCCCGGTCCCCCCGCCCGCTCTTCCCAACCCTTCCTCTTGCGGGCTCAGCAGTTGAGCCGCAGCGCCGCACACCTGGAAGCCGCCCCCGCTGCTCTTGAGCAGGAGCTGGTTCAGAATGAAGCTCTTGCCCTGGCGTGCTCGGCCGCAGACGGCCACCACCGCCACTGGTCCCTTGACCTGCGAGCGCACAGCAGGGCATCGTTAGGTTCATCAGGCGTATCGGCTAGCCTCGCAGCAGCAAAATTATGTACTTGCGTGTGCGAGGATAGAAGCCTGGGCCTTGGCCGCAAGCGCGCAGCTGCCCCCGCATCCCACTCACCTTGCGCAGCGTGTCCAGGGCAGCCTTGCCAATTTCAAACGTGCCCGAGTCAGTATTATATTTGATAAGCTCAAGAGGCGTCCCCATGGCTGCTGACGTCGCGGACAAAGAGGTTTGTTCAGACGCGAGCTCGACGTCTCCCGCTTTGTTCCTATTATGCAATCAGTTAGAGAAATGTGTATTGTTTTATACAGCACAGAGATGCACAGATGCGAGCGACTTTTGGTGCAGTGGCTTCAAATCGACAGTCGGTTCCAAAATTGGCTGGGCCGGCTGGGGCCGGGCGCCAGGCCCAAAACATGTGCTGTGGGCCCTCCGGGTTCTGCCGTGCGCAGACTGGCAAGATACCAGGCGAAGTTAAGCATAGCGCTTTTGCTTACCAGCATTTCCACCTTGGGTGCCTCAAGCGACACGCGTGCGGTCCACAAGTCCCCTCCTACAGTCCCCGCCGCGCCAAAAGCCATTCCGGTGCCGCGCACTCGCACACTTCCACGCCGACTCTTGTCTCATCTCTCCCAGACTGTTGTCCTTTGAACACGTGTGCCTCTTGCTGTCTGAGGGGCGCAATTGGGCATGCGTGTGCGCGAGATGAGGGCGTTCCGGTCTGAGGCCCTCAAGTCGACCACTGCAAATTGCAAAAGATGGAGCTTAAGATTGACGTTAGTATTATCTCAACTAGGGTACGAAATTGTGACAGACAAGGGTTTTCCTGGTAACTAGGGACTGGACATAATACTCGAATGGGTTCAATGGCATAGATCTATGATTGTCTAGCAGTTATGCCAATTCTGACGGTGCGTGGCGGAGCTCAGAAGGAAGTTATGAGCATCGCTTCAGGCGAGGTCCTAGGCGCTGAGCGACCAAGCTACAGTGGCCTTCCGCTACATGAGCAAAGGAAACTGTTCACGGATGAGGTCACGAGGTGCGAACCGTCGCAGGGATGCCTCCCAGAATCTCGTTTTGCCGTGCTGAGACCTTTGTAGGGTATACGCAGCACGACGGATGACGTGCTGACGTGGAGCCGGCGTTCATACCTCAATAGCCTATCTTGGGCACACTGTGACTCGAGGCATCCATCGCCATGCGCGGCCTTCACACATGTCGCCCCGGCACAGGGCTTTCAATGCGCTGCGGGCCCGCGGGATGGAGCCCAACGAGGCGTGTGCGCTGGCTCTGAAAGTGGCTGCTGGCGTAGGTGTGTACTGCGTATGTGTGCCTGTCTTGCTTTCAGGGTGCTTCATGATTGGCCAACGCGAACACGCAGGGCCTTGACGCCAGCCAGCATTTTGCCCACGTGCTCGCTCCCGCCAAACCCACCCCTCCACCCGCATCCTACCATCCCAACCTTATCCCAGCCTCTGGAACTTGGTTCACTTGAGATTGGCATAAACTACCGGTACCCCGGACGTCGACACTTCAAACTCAGTGGTTTATCCACAGCTAACACCCCCCCCCCGCCATGCTGTCCTGCAGCCGACCTGCCGACCAGTCCGGACGAGCTGGCCCAGCGCCTGTCCGCTGACCCCGCCGGCACGCCTCTGGGCCAGCTGTGCGCGGCCGTGACCCGCTTCTTCGCCAGCGCCGACTGCCTCGCAGCCGCCTTTTGGCCGCGAGACAGGCACGCCCCCCCTCCCTCCGCCGCCTCTGCCTCGGGGGAGCATGGCGCCGCTAGCACTAGTGGTGGCAGTAGCAGCAAAGTGGCACCGGGCAGCAGCAGCGGGGGCCAGGCGGCGCCAACACACGCCTGCCCACTGGATTTCACGGCAGTAGCAGCGCTGTATGACGCAGTGCTCGGGGCAGCCGTGCCGCCGCCTGCTGCGTCGAGTAGTGCTACTGCCGCCACGGCCAGTGCCGCCTCAGCTGCGGCGCCCGAACCCGGCAGTAGCAGTAGGCCCAGCGAGAATGGGGGCGGTGCCGCGGGAGGGACAGGCGAGCTATCTCCTTCAACATCAGCAGCAGCAACAGCCGCGGGCGGTGCCGGCGGCTTGTCTCCTGCCGGCAGGCAGACGGCTGCTACAGCCTCCACATCAGCCACTGCTACAGCCTCTGCTACAGCCTCGGTGCTGCGGCCGCGCGGCCACTCGGCGGCGCTGTGTGCGGCCCTGACGGCGGGGGCGGAGGGGCTGCTTGCGGGGGCGGGCGGACTGCCGGCGGCGCTCAACCCCGGCCTGCCGCGGCAGTTGGCGGTGCTGCTGGCGTGTCCGCTGCTGGACCGGAGCGAGCACCACGAGTGAGCGCAGCGTGGCAGTTTGGAGTGAGGGAGGTTGGGAGTGGACTAGGTTGGGAGTGGCGGTTGGGAGTGGAGGAGGTTGGGAGTGCTGTCGTCGGGTTACAAGCCACAGGCCACAGGACAAGCAAGGCGCACACGCACCAGAGCACCACTGCACCGTGCAATCCCCCCAATCCGGGCCCCCACCACGCCACCTCATACCACCCACACACTCCCCTCCCCATCTTTGCACCCCGCCCCCATCTCCGCTCACATCTGCCCCCCCCCCCCGCCTCCCCTTCCATCTCCTCTCATCTCCCCCCTTCTGCCCCTTCTTCGCAGCCTTCTGGGCAGCCTGGTGTCCTTCATCGGCGGCCTGGGTGCCGCACAGCGGGCGGCGCTGGGCGGGCTGCTGGCCACCTACCCGGGTGACGAGATGCGCAGGTGGGGGCGGAGGGGTGGAGGGGCGGAGGGGTGGAGGGGAGGGAGGGGTGGAGGGGAGGGGTTGAGTGGGGTTGAGTGGGGTGGAGGGGATACGAGGTGTGGGACATGGTGCATGTGTGGTGTGGAGTGAGGTGCTCGTCCTCTGTTGATGCAACTGTGGTGCTGGCTAGCATGCAGCTGCTGATTGCTGGGGAGCCTGCTGGCCTGGCATCACGTGCAAGCACGAACACACGTACACACACTCTTACACACACATGCACCCACACAGGTAACATCCGTAAACCGTCGCATTGCTGCATCGCATACACTGTTTTTGCGCTATGTTTTCCTTATGCTCTTTAACACACAGGCTGGTGACGCGGCTTCACAGCTTCATCACCATGACGCTGTTCAGAATGCAGGTGAGGGTCTGTGTGTGTGGGGGGCGTCTGTGTGTGTCTGTGTGTGTGTGTGTGTGTGTGTGTGTGTGTGTGTGTGTGTGTGTGTGTGTGTGTGTGTGTCGGCGACAAGGCAAGGGGCAAAGGAGCCGGCGTGCTGGTTTGAATCATGCCGCCTGATGCACCAGACACGCAGAAACTCACCTGTCTCAGCCGCACACACGGCGCTTGCCTGCAGAGCATCACGCGCGGGGTGGAGGACGCGACACGGCTGCTGGCGCTCGTGTATGAGGCGAACGAGGAGGCGGGTCGGCAGGCGGCGGCGGCGGCGGCAGCAGCCGGGAAATCTTGGGGAGCAGCAGCAGCAACAGCATCGGCAGCGGATGCTGCTGCAGCCGTCGGCGGGGCTGCTGCAGCCCACACGTCGGGGTTCAGTGCGCTAGGTCGCATGGGTGACACGGCTACAGCCGCGGCGGCGGCGGGCCTGGCGGCGGGGTGGCGGCCACTTGAGCCGGCGGCGTTCTACAACGACGCCATCAACCACGAGGACTTCAATTTGAAGGAGGACTTCCGGAAATGGAAACACGTGAGTCAGGAGGCATAGGCGATCGCATGATTACAAGCACATGGTTGGCCGCCGCCCTTGTGCCGCACCCACAGCGCCCCGGCCACACACACCAACCTGCCGCAAGCCAAACGCGTTCGTCGTCCCAACCTCCCGACATCCCCACAAGATCACCTGCCCAGCCTCCCAACGAACCGTGTTTAACTGCCCTCCCAGCTACCCTCAACCGCCACCTCCTAACCGCCACCTCCCAACCGCCGCCTCGCAGCCCCACAAGTACGACTTCTGTTTCTGCAAGTTCCCCTTCATGTACGACCCCGGCAGCAAGGCGCGGCTGTTGCAGATGGAGAACCAGATGAGCCAGGTGGGGGAGGGTTTGTGTGGGTGTGTGGAGGGGGGGTTGTGGATACCAGCCCAAACAAAACCGAACCGTTTGCAGAATAGCGAGGAGGGGGGAGTGCCGGATTGCTTACCGTGGGCTTCGGGCTTTGTACATGTTTGTGTGTTTGCTGACGCCACAAAACCACACTCCTTTAGTTGTCTGGGGTCGCATCACTCCAACCCTTGACAACTCCTGACAACTTCTGACAAGGCTGGAAAACGACCCAAAACTATCGCTCTCACCATCACTCGAACCCCTCAGGTTAATGAGCTGCATTCGGCTCTGTTCCGAGGTCTCTTCGGCGGCCCGGGCGGCGGTGGCGGCAGTCTGGGCGGCGGGCTGGGCGGCGGGCTGGGCGGCGGCGGCGGGCTTGGCCCCATGCCTGACATGTGTCCCTTCCTTGTGCTCCGGGTGCGTGTGTGTGCGCGTGCGTGTGTGTGTGTGCATGGGTGTGTGTGTGAGTAAAAGTGTTGGGAGGTTTTGAGTGGCGTGGAGGGGGTCCGGGGCGGGGTTCAGGGGTAAGGTGGCCAGGGGTAGGGGCACGCCCTAACCCCCCTCCCCTCCCCCATGTGCTGGCTACATCTCCGCTTCTTCGTAGTTTATCGTGAACGGTTCCCACCACCACCACCACCACCACCACCACCACCACCACCACCACCACCACCACCATCTCCACAGGTCCGGCGGGGGCCGTACCTGGTGCAGGACACACTGATCCAGATCCACCGCGCCAAGGAGTCCGACTCGCTCAAGAAACCGCTCAAGGTGGGGGGCGGCGGTGGGGGCGGCAGGGCGCTTTTGACACGGCCCGACACGGGGCGGGCGTTTCAGATTGAGATGGTTCATGACGCAGGAGGGGCGGATGGAGCGACATGTCTATAAATACAACAAGACCGCTGGCTAGCTAGAATGGCAGTGTCGTGAGCTTGTCAATTGTGTGTCACCCACTGTTAACTAGCTCATGGGATTGCTCCTGTTTGCATTTCTCTGCCCCGTAAACCCCAGTCCCCCACATAATTATCCCAATTCCTCCCAGGTCAAGTTCATCGGGGAGGAGGGAGTGGACGAGGGCGGCGTGGCCAAGGAGTTCTTCCAGCTACTGGTGAGGGGGGGGAGAAAGAGGGGGCGTGGCGTGTGTGTATGTGTGCATGGGCATACCGTGTAACATGGTGCCAAGGAATTCATTCATCTGATGGTGAGGGGACAGAACTTCAGCCGACGCTGCCGACGCTACTTCGCTCCTCACTCCGGCACCTCCGTCCATCCGTCCGCTCCCCCTTTTGCCCACGCCCGGTCCCCCTCCCACCCCCACCCCGTGCCCCCATCCCCACCTCACCTCCCCCAAACCACCTCCCCTCCCCCCCCACATCCCCTTACAATCCCCCTAAGGTTGCCCACCGTCTACCACTTAAGCAATTCTTAGCTAATCATGTATACCGCCCCCCCCAAAAAAACACCTAACACGCACACACACCCCTTACAGGTCCGCCAGCTGTTCAACCCCGACTACGGCATGTTCACCTCCGACCCCGCCTCCCACCTGCACTGGTTCCGGCCCGCCGGCAAACTGGCGGCGGAGGACATGGAGCTGGAGTTCGAGTTGGTGGGCATTCTCATTGGTGAGTACCCGCATCCTTTTTAATCTTTACTTGTGTTATTATCTTTCATTGTGTTTTGCTTGGATTTGTGTTGAAATAAAGGCGGTGGAGGCGTGGGATGGTGAATTTTGCAGAGGCCCACCGCATTGCCGGCACGCGAGCGCCTTGCTGAGATGAAGTTGCGTGCTTGGGTTTTTGAGTGGGTGCGGCGGTGGGTGGACGACCGGACAGCGGTGAGCTGCGTTGCCCTCTTGGTGATTTAAAAGAGGTAGAGGAGGTTTGAGCTGCGTGTCCCGGGCTGCCTACCTCACACATATAATGTACACACACACACACACACACACACACACACACACACACACACACACACACACACACACACACACACACACACACACACACACACACTGACACTGACACACCACACATCACCCACAATTCCACAGGCCTGGCTATTTACAACAGCCACATTCTGGAGTTTCAGTTCCCACCGGTGCTGTACAAAAAGCTCATGGGGGCAACCTGCCCCGAGCTGCCGGCGGCGGCAGCGGCGGCGGCAGGTGCAGCGGCCGAGGGGGCGGCGGCGGCGGCCGTGGGGCAGGGGGCAGGGGCACGGGCCGCGGCAGCAGCAGGGTCGGCGGCGGGTGCCGCCGCAGCGGCGGCAGGCGGCGCAGCAGACACGCCGCCGGCGGCATCGTCTGCAGGAACCCTTGGGTTGGAGGTGGGTCGCCAACACACCCTGTTGTTGCTGTGCACCAGCCGCTGCACACACGCCTGCGGGGCCTTCATCCTGGCAATCTCAAAGCCTCCCCCTCTCTCTGTCCCCTCTCCCTCTCCTCTCCATCCCCATCCCCATCTCCATCCCCA
>NC_057014.1:569319-580134 GCF_000002595.2 Chlamydomonas reinhardtii | reverse complement strand
TGCTGAGCCCCCTGAGCGAAGCGATCCAGGGGGGGCGAAGCCCCCCAGGATTGCCCCTGTCCGTGCGTGCGTGCGTGCGCCTGTGTCAACAAAAAGTACCATACTGGCACAAACCGCGAGTGCCACGTATTATTAATTGCAATTACCTATTGTAGAAAAATAGACGGCAGGGAAAACTCGGCCGGAGCGAGAAGCGACCTCGTGAGTCCATGGACATCTTGACTTTCTTCAGTTCGCGAGTATAGCTCTCGGCCCCTAAATATCTTACATCCATGTATCAAAACATGTCGACGACAAGCGTCTTGGGGCAAGAATGTCGAAATTGTTTGCAACAGCCAAACCATGCGTCCCCAAGCCTTACATGTGTCGCGGCCCGGGATCCCGCGCCCGAGCCCGGCTAGCCGTTTGCGGTGCTTGAGTGGGATGTGGGTGAGGTGCATTTGGGATATCATGGACCGTGAAGTGGCGTGGGTAAGGTGGCGTGGCGTGGCGGGGACAGGGCATGTCGGTGCCTCGGCACGGCGTTGGCATAGTGGCCAGTCCCGCTGGATGGGCTTGCAAGGGTGCTGTGCATGTCGCCGGTGCCCATCGTCACATCCCCTTGCGCTACATGGGGCTCAGCCCATTTTCCAGCTGTACAAAGCTGACACCCCTTGTCCCCCTTGTGTCTCCAACACGGCCACACGGCCGGTGTTCCCCCCCCCCCGTTGTGTTCTCTACACCCCCCCCATACACACGCCCGCGCCTGCTACTGCACTGCTACTGCCTACGCTTCACTGCTACTGCCACTGCTGCCGCATCAGGTGGACATGGAGGTGGGCTTTGGCGAGGTGGAGGCAGTGGAGCTGGTGCCGGGCGGCGGCGAGCTGGCCGTGACGGCAGCCAACCGCCGCACCTACGTGGACCTCTACGTGCGACACCTGCTGCAGGTGCGCGCGTGTGTGCGTTTGCGTGTGTGCGTGTTTGTACGGTATAAACACTACACGCTCAAACACACCGCACACATAACACACACAAAGACACAACCACACACACACACACACACACATACAGCCTTACCCAGGCCCGCACGCCTTCCCCCTCCCCCCTGCGCCTGCTATACTACTGTTCCTGGCTACACCTTCACTTCCCAAACCCTCGTGAATGCTACCCCCTGGCTTTGGTTTAGTTTGGGCTGGTATTTACAACCCCCCTTTACCATTGCTCCTGGCTACGCCCTCACTTCCTTACCTAATCATGAATGTAACCTCCCCCCCCCGTCAGGACTCCATAGCGCCCCAGTTCGGCCCCTTCCGCCGCGGCTTCCTGCGCCTGTGCTCCGGCGCCGCGCTGGGCTGGTTCAGCGCCTCCGAGCTGGAGCTGCTGGTGTGCGGCAGTCGGGCGCTGAGGCTGACGGAGCTGGAGGCAGCCACGCAGTACGAGGACGGATACACGCGGGACTCGGAGGTGGGGGGCGGGGGAGGGGGGGAGGGGGGGAGGGGGCGGGGGAGGGAGGATTACGAGTGCAGTGGGTGAGGATGGGGAGGGGCTGCGGGGAGGACAGGACCATTAGCTGTTTCAAACCCCAGCCCCCTTGCTGCATCTCGAATTCTCTTTCTCTCTTCATCACTCAGTGCTCCTCACTCACTCCACCCTTTCCTTCATTCATCATGTATGTAACCCCACTTGCTCCATTTCTCAATTGCTTCCTCACCCCTCCAGCCGGTGCGCTGGTTCTGGGAGGTCGTCCACTCGCTGCCGCCCGCGGGTCAGAAGCGGCTGCTGTTCTTCGTGACGGGCAGCGACAGAGTGCCCATCAAGGTGGGGGGTGGGTGGGCTGTGTGGGTGCGTGGGTGGGTGGGTGGATGCGGGTGCCGCGGGTAGGGCAGTGCAGGAGCAGCGGGGGGTGGGTAGATAAACCGCCGCTACCTCTTACTGCCCTCCCCTCCCTTCTTCCCTCCCTACCTCCCTCCCCCCGCAAACACACACACGCAGGGCCTGGCGCACCTGAACCCGCCCTTCGTCATCTCCCGCGCCGGCGCCCACTCGGACCGGCTGCCCTCCGCCCACACCTGCTTCAACCACCTGCTGCTGCCGCACTACAACAGCAAGGAGGTGCTGAGGGTGAGGAAGCGAGGGAGGCAGGGAGGGAGGGAGGTGGGGAGGGTGTGTGTCGAGGGAGGGAGGGAGGGAGGGAGAGGGGGAGGGAGGGAGGGTGTGGAGGTGGAGGGCAGTGTGTGTGTGGAGGTGGAGGGAGCAGGGGCCGGGGCGGCACGACGGGCGGCGGCGGCGTGCAGGGGGTGGGTGGTGATGTCTGCACCGTTCCGGGTAAGAGACACACGGACGCGGGTTTCATTGCTGCTTCCGCCTGTACCACTTTGCACACACATACACACGCACAAATGCGCACACATGCACACACACATACACACACACATACACACACGCACGTGCCCTCCTTACGCCTCCACGTGACCCTCCATCTATTGCATTGGGTGTGGTTTAGTTTGGGCTGCTATCTGCGTCCCTCCACACACACACACCCACTCCACTACCTGCAGGAGCGGCTGGAGCTGTCGCTGCAGAACGCGGAGGGCTTTGGGCTCATGTGAGAGGCGGGAGAGGTGGGGGTGGGGGGCATCAGATGTGTGTGTGTCGGGGGGGAGCGTTGTCAGGTAGCCCTGACACGGCGTAGGTGAGGAGGTGCCGCCGGCCGGGGCGGCCCCCGACACACAGCGATACCAGGAGTTCCAAAGGTCGCAGCGCTCAGGTTGCAGCGGGCACCTGCCAAGCGGCTGATGTCCCCTGTTGTCCTTTCGTGCCGCTCGTTGGCACATTTTGCATCATAGGACTGATAGGAGTATGTGCACACCTGGCATGTGCATACCGGAACACGGTTGAAGAGGTGGCGCACGTAGGGTTGCGGCCCGCAGGAGGCATGCAGTCGATGCACTCGGACGTGTTTGGAAGTGCGGATGTGTTGAGTTGTGGGTTGAGCTGCGGAGCTGCGGCCTGTGGATGGGCGGGGGAGTTGATGGCAGCGCCGTCCCAGTCGGGCTCATGTAACATGTTGTCGTGTGCGGGGGGCTGCGAGCAGCTGAGGCCCCTGACGGAAAGCGAAGGCGCAAGGCATGTGGGTAGGGCCGCACGGGGCAGACGGTGAAAGTGTGAAACGAATGCACGTCCTTGACATATGGGGTCTGTTGGAGCAGGATGCGACATATGGGGGCTGCCGGGCTGCTGATCTCGCAAGCGCGATGTGCGGTGGTGCGCTGTTCGGCTGCTGTTGCCATGTACGAGCAAAGTAACTCCACTAGCAGTGCTTATACCGTAGTGATAAAAAGGTTTCGGGACTAATATTTTCGGGACAGGGTCGGATAATATATTTCAAACTATTCGGGAAATTAAATATTCGGGACGGCCAGCGGCGGTAATTGCAAATCTGATCCAAAGTTTCGGGACTCCGTCCTGGGCTGTCTGGCGGCCCCACTGCATGCATGCCCCCACTATACGATTTCGCACTCCTCAAGTGAGAGACGGCAAACCACAGCCGTTCTACAGCCACACAGCAGACATCATGCCCGCATGTGAATATGCTGCGCTAAACGGCGCGTACATGGGCTTAGGATGCTGGCGTGCCAAACCCTGTGCCGCGCACTGAGACCCTCATCCCCTGTAAGCGCGCGCAGCGCGCGCTCCGAAAATATGATGTGATGTGGGGTGATATTATATTTCGGGACAAGAGCAATTAAATAATTAATTAAATAGGTTCGGGACTCAACTTCGGGACGCTCTCCCGAACTTAGAAACCCGAAACCTTTTTATCACTACGGTATGTCCAATCTACGCTGTAGCAAGGGCCTTAGATATCCGCTGAACGGCTGAAGTCGGGGAATCCAGACAGCCGCACGAAGCCAAGAAGTGAGGGGCGCCAGGGCACGCATGGGCTGCAGCTCAGGGAACGTGTATGGGTGGTGGGGGGTTTGAGGTCATGGGCAGGGCAGGGGGGGGGCGGTTAACCTTGGGGTTAACTGGAACCAAACCCAAAGTCAAGGTCGGTGTGCGCTGCTGCACTGGTGGGCCCTCCTGCACCCCTGCTGGCCCCCGTGCACGCACGTGATCACAGCAAACGGGCGTGGCTGCGCTGGCCACTGCGTGTGTTTCCTCGGGGGCTGGCAGCAGTCCCAAGTGGCGGTTTGGATTCTCCATGACAGTCCTCATGGGTGGATAGACGTTGCCCAAAGCCGAAAAATAAGATGTTAAATAATTGCGACACCGCGTGTACGGGTGTACGGCGCACCACGGACTTTGCTGGCCACGTATGGCACAGCACACAACGGCACAACACACAACGGCCATCACTTACCCTCTTATCCAATCACAAATGTCAACTGATTTCCAACTCAACCAATGAGAAAAGCTTCATAACCTCTCTTAGGCGCCCGCATCTGCGGCGGTCGCAACACCTAGCAACATCTGGGGCCGGCATGCGGCAAAATAATTCATGAAAGACAAGAAAAGGTGGCTCTCCCTTGCAAGGGAAAAGTGGGCTGTGCCGCCACGCCACGTCCTCCGTCTGAGGCCGAAGGTTCCGATACTAGCCTCATCTCCCGGACATAGCCGGGGTCGGTTGGTACAGGCACCGCCCGCCATATGTGCCCAGTCGCGCCCAGCTATCAAGCACTAGTGCAGCAGGCAGCAGGCCAACCAGACAGCAAGGAAAACACCCCTGCCGCTGCAGCTGACTGCCCGCTACGCCATCCTCGTCAGCACAGGTCGCTAACCAGACAACACCGGCAGGTCTCAACCTGCGCGCCGGCGCCGCTTTGAAGGCGGCGCCGCGCTGTCCTCCTCCACGTGGCCTTGCCCGCCCCCTCTGCTCCGAACATGCGCGCCGCCACTGCCGCTGGGCCCAGGGCCGCCCGTGCCGCCACCACCACCGGGCCCAACGCCGTGGCCGCTGCTGTTGCCGCCGGTAGGCGCGGTGCCACCGCCGCCGCCACCGCCGTCTCCAGGCCCTGCACCGCCGCCACCGCCACCGCCACCGCCGCCGCCAGGCCCTGCACCGCCACCGCCGCCAGCAGGTCGCAGGGCTGCAGGCCGCGGTTTGCCAAGCAGCATCTCCATCAGCGCGTGCCGCATGTTTGTAGCCGAGTTGGCATCGCGGCCCTGCAGTTCAACATGCAAACAGGGCGTGTGTCATCCCATGTGTCATCCCGTGTGTCACCCCGTATCATCTCCAAACCGCCCTGTGTCATCCCGTGTCATCCCGTGTCATCATCTCCAAACCGACCTGCCGCCCCAAACCTGCCCCAAACCTGCCATCCCACTTACCCACACAGTCCCGCAGTGTTGGCACACTTGGACGTCGCGGGCACGCGAGCCACCAAACGGAATCACAACTTCCAGGCAGCGCTGCCCGTTACCAAGCAGGCGCCGTCCGCACTTCGCACACACCTGCTCAGACACAGAGATAGGTTTGCGTTGTGCGCATTGCTTTGTGAAGATCACAGCGTACCTGGCTGGTGTAGTATTCGTCCACGTAGACCACCAGGTGGGCGTACTTGTCCACCAGCAGACGCAGCAGCGCCCGGTTTGGGCCCCTGCCTGACCTGAATTGCGAAGTGAGTGAGTGGGTGAAGGTGAGTGGGTGAGTGAAGGTGGGTGAGTGAGTGCGTTGCTGAGCGAGTGGCCGGGTGAGTGAGTGGCTGCGTTAGCCAAGGACCAGAGCCGCTGCCTGACCTGCTGACGCAGCCGCCGTGGCCAGTGTTGGCGTTGCCCCAGCCGACGATGACCTCCTCCTTGGGCCTTCCCCCAGCCAGCTGCTGCGCCGTTTGCTCGAGGACCTGGACGGGCATGACGTTGTGCGGTGAGTTGTTTGCATGAGCTGTACAGGGCACGCTTGCAACCTGGGACAGACGGAGTTAGCAACCAACGCGCACCTTCTGGCTGCGAATGTAAACAGTCAAGCGCCACCGCCGCTGGCCCCACTGCCGGTAATGGCGCAGGAGCTGCCACAGCCCTATCCCACCGCTGCCGCTGTATAGGTACTGAATGCGGCGTGTGTGGTCAGCTGCATACGCCACCCGCGCACTTGGGATCCCGGCCTGCCACCGCTGGAGCGCTGGCTGCTCCTGCAGACGCGCCTCCTGCCAACGCTGGCGCTCTGATTGGCCAGTGCGCTTGCGGTAACCAGCACCAGACACACGCGCGTAGCACTTGCGCTGCTCCCTGCGCCGCTTGGTCGCCGCATGCCTCTGCTTCCGCGAACGGCGGCCGCGCCAACCGCGCGGCTTTCGCCGCCACCGCCCACGGGCACACCCTCGCCTCCCGCGCCCCCTCGACTGCCCCCGCTGGCGCTTCCGCCACACATTAGCGCGCCCGACCCCACGAAGCCGCCGCTGCCGCCGCCGGCGCTTTGCCCGCTCCCTGCGCCGCTCTCGCAGAGGCCGGGTAGGGCCTTGCGCCAATTGCTGACGCTCGGCCTCTGGGATGTCTCTCGGGCCGGCCCACAGCCGTACGGCGTGCGCAGGGTGCTGGTGGCTGTGCGGGCTGAAGTCGGCCAGGTAGTCGACGCAGGCCACCAGGTAATTGACGCAGCCCGGGTCCACGGCTACAACGCGCATGGCCTTGAGGGCATCTGGTGTGTATTGCGCAAGCGCCTGGCCAGCAGCAACCACGCCAGGAACCGGATTGTTCCCTGGCGCTCTTCCCGGTCCGTCAAGGTAGCTGCTGCCGTCGCTGTCGCTGCTGCCGTCGCTGCTGTTGCCGTCGCTGCTGTTGCCGTCGCTGCTGCTGCTGCCGTCGCTGCTGCTGCTGCCGTCGCTGCTGCTGCTGCCGTCGCTGTCGCTGCTGCCGTCGCTGTCGCTGCTGCCGTCGCTGTCGCTGCTGCCGTCGCTGCTGCTGCAGCCGTCGCTGTCGCTGCTGCCGTCGCTGCTGCTGCAGCCGTCGCTGTCGCTGCTGCCGTCGCTGTCGCTGCTGCCGTCGCTGCTGCTGCTGCCGTCGCTGCTGCTGCCGTCGCTGCTGCTGCTGCCGTCGCTGCTGCTGCTGCCGTCGCTGCTGCTGCCGTCGCTGCTGCTGCCAGCAGCGTCGGTAAGCGTCACACAGGCGGCCGCGCCATCCGTGCGCATGAAGTACGCGAAGGTGCCACCACCGCGCTCTAGGCGCTTCAGCCAGTCGAAGTTGAAGCCACAATCCCGCCACGCGTCGTGATGCGCCGGCGCGCCTGCTGCTTGCTGCACATTGGCGAACGCTTTCCAACCACCAGCGTGTTTTGCAGCGGCAGTGGCCGCCTGCCAAACAGCCGTGGCGTTCGACCCCAGCAGCTCAGCTCCGGCGGCGGCGTACTCGGCTGCTGCAAGCTGTTTGTGGTTGACGAGGAGTTCCTGTGTCAGTGGCATGAGCACAATGGTTACGGGCTACTGTTTGGACGGGATTGCTGTACGAACTAACTCGGAGGGTGGTATCAAGCAAGCAAGCCACTAAGCACAAAACACACCTGGATGATGGTGTTGGTCAGCGGGATGTGCAGCGGCATGCTGCTGGCCTCGATGATCAGCGCGTACGTCTGCGCCCGCTTCATGGCGAAGTTGGCTGATCGCACCTCACCCGGTGGCGCAGGTGGATTGGCCGTCTTTAGCCGCTCGTAGACAGTGGCCAACCACCTGCACGATTGCGCACACACGACCTCTGGGCCTCTGCACACATACCAGCATGCAAAGGGATACGCATGTACACCCAGGACTGCACACCTGCGGATGGGCTGCAGGCCACACAGGAGGTCGGCAGCAGCACTGACCAGGCAGAGCGGCTCACGCTGCAGGAGGCCCCGGCTGCCGCGCTGGATAGGCCAGATGCCACGGGCCGTCCACGCAGCCACCAAGGGCGCCACAGTGGCATTGGCACGAGCCAGCAGCGCATCTGGCACCGCCAGGCCGCCGAGGTCTGCCTCTGTCAGTGGTAGCTGCCGCCAGCCCATCAGCGCCGCAGTCATTAGGCCGGCTAAGGCCTTCCTTGCCTTGGCTGTAACGTGCACCTGTTGCCGACGGGGAGTTACAGACATGATTAATTAGCAGGGCGCAAACAACGGCAGCCTCAGAGCACAACCCAGCCTGACCCAGGGTACAATCAGATAGACTACAAAGAAGCTGAGCACACCCCGGTGCACACCCCAATGCCCACCTGGTCCTCCTCGTCCGTCTCTGCTCCGCCCTCGTTGCCCGCCTGCGGCTGACCAAGCGCCATGCCCGCTAGTCCCCCCAGCGGCACCTCATCGTCGTTCACCTCCAGCTTCGCACGACAGTACTTGCGAACCCATTTGGGAAAGTTCGCCCTGTAGTGCTGCTCCAGGTTGGTGAGGACGTCTTGAAGCAGGTGGTGCACCAGCTGCGACAGGAAACGACAGGGCATATGTCAAAGACATGAGGCATTCACGACCGCGGTCCCAGGGAGTGACCCGTACCTGGTGGTGCGCCGTGATGTCGATGGCCGGGCCACCCGTGTCCTCGCTCAGCAGCGGTGCAAAGTGCGCATCGTAGAAATGCGACAGGAGGCTTTGGCGTTGGCGACGATGCGTGGACGTTGTGATGAGCGCCGCGGACTCCTGCAGCAGGTTGATGTCGATGGTTGGCACACGCCGGTGGAAGACGTGCTGTTGTGGCGAGACGTCAGCCCGCTCGCGCACTGCGGGCATTGGGAAGCAACCAGCAGGTCAATGATACCTGCGCATAATGCGCTCTAGCATAAAGCGCTCTAGACTTAATGCTTACGTCCTTGACGCCGCGCAGCCAGTCCGCACTGCTCCCGCCACTTGGTGTCGCAGACCGCGCAGTGGAAGGCGGGGTCCGTTCGGCAGACGACGAAGTGCCGCAGGAAGTCCAGCAGGCGGTACCGAAGGGGCGTGGCCACAAAATCTACCTTGAACCTAATTGCTGCGAGCGTTGCCTCGTCCTTGCAAACGCTTCGCAGCGACACCTTACGGGTGCTATTTTGACCCATTATGAACGTTAGGGGTGTGGGAGCCGGCCCACACCCCTAACACGGGCAAGGTTGGGCGGACTTCAGAATTGTTTGGCCTGTGCTACGGCTACAAGGGTGCGAAGGGGAAAGTTTGAAGTTGGCAACTCTTCCTTTGTGGAATCCGCGTGACAGGGCTGCTTTCCTTGCGACCTCGCGACCTCGCGAAAGTCAAGATGTCCATGGCATGCGGCAAATGTTCATGGCATGCGGCAAATGTCCATGGCATGCGGCAAATGTCCAAAAAAAACGGCAAATAATTCATGAAAGAAAAGCTACGAGTAAAAGCAGCAGCGTCGGTGGCTGCTACCGCATGCGACTCCTTAAGATTGTGCTCACCCCATAAAAAGCACTGCCTCAGCCAATGCCCGCACGCAATGCGGCATCAACAAGAGGCGGCCATAAACAAAGCATTCCTTAAAAGACAGGGGGTGCGCGGTCACATCCCAAGGCACCTTACGGTCTCCCTGTCCCAATCATAGGGCACCACATTGTGCCACACTTTGTACACCTCGAAAGACCACACTTCATAACCTCGGAAGGCTGAGCATTTCGCTTGACGCGCGCCGCAAGAACACAAATACACGCATACATCGAGGTAAGAATAGGCACGCACGCGTCACCTCCCCTCTGACGTGTATGCACGCACAAGCACCAAAGGGAGAGCCAAGCGGCACGTGCGAGCTGATGACCTTTGGTGCTGCGCTTGCTAGGTCACAGGTGATTGCGCGATGGCGCATCGACGCGACACGATACCACACAGAGGACACGACACGACATGAATGCATGCGACCGCGGGGCCAACTGCTGTCGTCAGCCCCACGCCATGGCTTATTTTGGGAATGGAATAAACCACGCCATCCACCCCCACGCCCAACCCCACCACCCTCAACCTCCACCGCTCCTTCTCCCGTTCCTCCACATCCGTTCCTCTCCCTAATTCGCGCGTCTGCTCCCCCAACACCTCGCCTATCCTCCGCCTGCCCTGCAGCGGGCTGGCCAGCAGGCAGGCAGCGTCAAGCCCCACCCAGCTCCCCGGCCGTCCCTACCCCTACAGCACCAAACATGGTTGCCCCATGCCCCCACGACCTGATCATGGTGCCAGCACCGCAACCATTCATCATGTGATGTAACGTAAAAGGTGATCGCAGGCTCCTTGCAGTAATCAGTCGTGGTGGTGGTGCATTAGTCCCTCCCTGTACGGTCCCTTTCCCATCCTTACCAGCCTCACCAGCCTCATCACAACGCGCACTTTCTTTTGTGTGCAAGCACTAACGGCGCCACTGCCAGGTAAAGAGAAGACAATGCCGCACGCATGCGGGCGTCATAGCTCCACCGCAAGAGAGGAGAGACAAGGAAGTCAATTGACGTTATCAGCGCCTTGCTCTAAAAGAGAAGAAAGCTCCTGCTGCTAGCATTCATCACGTGATGTAACGTAAAACAAAGGTATGTCGCAAATGAGTCAAACGTGAATCCAGTAATGGTACCGGTTTTGTTGGATACGGTTTCGTTGTTCGGCCAGCTTGGGAGCTGCCATTCATCCTGACCAGCAGCCAGCGCACATACCACTGCCCCAGTAAATGCACTGGGCCTCACCAGACCATACCAAACCAGACAAGAATAGACCGGCGGGTGTGTTGGTCTGGCCCCTTTATTTCTGGATAATTGATGATAATTTGCATGGGGCGGCGGCGGCGGCGGCATCTAACGCTGGCTGCGGCTGCGGCGGCCTGTGGTGGCCGGCGGCGGCGGGCGCGGCGGCGGCGGGCGGGGCGGCGGCGGGCGCGGCATCGGCGAGGGAGGCGGTGAGGGCGGGCGCGG
>NC_057014.1:567607-569219 GCF_000002595.2 Chlamydomonas reinhardtii | reverse complement strand
CGGTTGCGGCGGGTAGTCTGGCGGCGGGCGGGTGAGGTGGTCTGAGGGCGGTGTGGCGAGCCAGACGTCCATGGGCGGCGGCTCCAGTTGGGGCGGCGGCGGTGAGGGCTGTCCCTCCGGCCCACAGCTGGGGTCGGCCTCGTCCACCAGGCCGTCACCTGTGTGAGTGTGAGTGCGAGTGCGGGCGATGGGACAGGGTGGTAGTCAGGGGCAGGTTGGCGTAGTCCCGTGCCTAGGCCCGTGGTGACATAGCTGAGTCCAGAGTAAAAAGTGCGCCTAACAGAGGGCGTAAGGCTATGTGTACATGTGTGTGCGCAGGTGTGTGTGCGCGGATGTGTGTGTGTGTGTGTGTGTGTGTGTGTGTGTGTGTGTGTGTGTGTGTGTGTGTGTGTGTGTGTGTGTTGAGAGTAAAGACAACTCCCCTCGGCCTCGGTCCTGATTCCTGTCCACACCGCACTCCAGCCCCCTGCCCCCCAAACCGCCGGTGCCTAGATCCCTCCCCCCGCCCCCCCGCCAGCCAGCCACAGCCAGCCCTACTCCGCGCGCCAGTCCCGTACGCACGCACAACCCCCATACACGCCACGCACGCTCACAGTCCCTTCGCCAACCCTTTCCCCCAACCCCTTTCCCCACCCCACCCGCCCCACCCCACCTCCCCATCCCACCCCACCCCACCACCCCACCCCGCCCCCGCCGCCACTCACAGTCGTCGTCTAGCCCATTGCCGCACAGCTCTGGTCCGGACTCGTAGGCGGTGCGGAACACACACACCGACAGCCCGGCCGCCACGCCCGGCTCGATGTAGATGACGGTCAGGTTCACACCCGCGCCCTCGCCCGGCCTGTGTTTGGGCCGTACATGTTTGTTGGCGTAACGGTGTGTGGGCCGTGATTGGTTGTATGCGTAACCGTGTGTGTGTGTGCGTGTGTGTGTGTATGTGTATGTATGCATGTGTGTGCTACATGCAGGAAGCGGACCCCACCACCAGCGGGCTGGGCTTTCCCACCTGCCCGACCGCATGCCATACACACACACCCTTTTCCCCTCCTTACCCCCCTCCTTCTCACCCGGTCTCGACCAGCGGGCTGGCCCAGGACCGGCCCACGGACAGGTGCGCCACCTCCCGCGTGTCATACACACACGCCCTTTCCCTCCTTTCCCCTGCTTTCCGCCCCCCTTTCCCCCCTCCTCCTCACCCGGTCTCCACCAACGGGCTGGCCCTGGACCGGCCCGCGGACAGGTGCGCCACCTCCCGCGTGTCATACACACACGCCCTTTCCCTCCTTTCCCCTTCTTTCCGCCCCCCTTTCCCCCCTCCTCCTCACCCGGTCTCCACCAACGGGCTGGCCCTGGACCGGCCCGCGGACAGGTGCGCCACCTCCCGCGTGTCATACACACACGCCCTTTCCCTCCTTTCCCCTTCTTTCCGCCTCCCTTTCCCCCCTCCTCCTCACCCGGTCTCGATCAGCGGGCTGGCCCAGGACCGGCCCACCCGCAGGTGCGCCATCTCCCAGCTGACGTTGTAGTCGCGCTCCCGGGCAGTGCCGTTGAACTGAGTGATATGCACCTGGGGGTGGGTGGTGGTGGTGGTGTGTGTGTGTGTGGTGGGGGG
>NC_057014.1:498519-567507 GCF_000002595.2 Chlamydomonas reinhardtii | reverse complement strand
ATGGGAGGGGAGGGGGAGCAGGTCGGCGTGTGTTCATGTGGTGTAGCTGCGGACAGCACTGAGGTTGCTTCCTTGGGTACGGGCCACCCCAGTCTTCCTCCGACGCAACCAGCACCCCCAAACGTACATTGTACACTCTTCCCAGCCACAACACTCTTCCCGGGACCTCCCAACCTCCCGTCTCCAAACACACACCAAAGCACCTCCCAATCTCCACACCTCCCAATGCTCCCTCTCCAAAACCCCATCCCATCACGCAAAATCCTCCCAAATCCGACAACCAGCCCTGCTCTCAGCCCCCATCCCGATTCACTTCTTTGCGGCTGCAGCCCCCACCCACACCTGGTCGTTGATCTTGTTGGGCAAGATGTTGTCGTACGTGGGAGTACGGCTTCGGAGGGACACGTAGTAGTTGGGGTAGGGGTAGGGGTAGCTGTACGGCGGCACGCCCGGTCCTGACGCGGAGAAGTTGAGGAGCAGGTAGTTGGCGTCGGTGGTGGCGGTGGCAGGCACCGTGTATGTGAGGTAGGTGCCGCCAGGGGTGTCCTGGACCTGTGTGGGTGTGGGTGTGGGTGGGGGGGGGGAGATAAGAGTGAGGACGGGGCAACGAGAACCGATCCCAGTGCGCCAGGATGCATTGCAAGGGCACACAAACGACCCTTCGCACCACCTCGCATTAATATATAATCAAACACACACACACACACGCGTGTGGCGCACCTGCAACTGCTCCGCCGGCGTCGCCCAGCCCACGCGGTATGCGTATGCTGAGTTGAGGCACAGGTAGCCGTTGGCTCCGTTACCCGCGTTGCCCATCACGTCACTGCCGTCGCCGTACCTGCATGTACGGGTTGGGTCCATGTGCGCACATGTGTGTGTGTGTGTGTGTGTGCGTGTTGGTTGGGAAAGCACAAGGGCAGACGCGAGTGTGCGCGTTGCGCAATGAAACCGGCATGTACGCGTGCGCGCGCGCGTGTGTGTGGTACGAAAGATGCACTCCCACGCTCCCACCCACACCCACACCCACGTCCACTCACTCGTCCAGGTGCGCCCCGGCGTGCCCCAGGCCCTGGTTGTGGCCCAGCTCGTGGAAGAAGCTGGGCAGGTCGGCGGCGGCGGTGCCCTTGATGTAGGTCTCGCAGTAGCGGCCCGCACAGCCCACAGAGGCCAGCCCCAGCCAGGGGCAGGGGACCTGTGCGCGCGTGTGTGTTTGTGGGGGGTGGGGGAAGGTGCTGGTGGTGGTGGTGGTGGGGGTGGGGGGGGGGGTTGCGGGAGGTGGCATGGCATTGCAACGTCGCCTCCTTCTACACCTATTTATAATATACTTTCTAAACTAAACTAACTTTCTTTTCATGTGTGACTGTCCCCCGTCTCGTGTGCCTCCCCTCCCTCCCCGCCTCCCGCCCAACCTGCCCCCATCTCGCCAGCCCCCCCAAAACACATACACACATACACACATACACACATACACACATACACACATACACACATACACACATACACACATACACACATACACACATACACACATACACACATACACACATACACACATACACACATACACACATACACACATACACACATACACACATACACACATACACACATACACACATACACACATACACACATACACACATACACACATACACACATACACACATACACACATACACACATACACACATACACACATACACACATACACACATACACACATACACACATACACACATACACACATACACACACACACAACCTCCTTCCCCCTGCCCCTCACCTCTGCAGGCAGTACGGCGATGACCCTCAGGCCGAATGCCTGCTTGGCGGCGTCAATCCAGGCGCCGTAGCCCAGCTGGGGGTGGGGAGGAAGGGGAAGAGGGGGAAGAGGAGGGGGGAGGCGGGGTGGGGGTGGGGGGGTCGAGGAACGTCAGGGCCTTGGGGCAAGGGGGGGTGACGAGTTTGAGGAGGGGGGAAGGGAAGTTCAAAACCCAAGAAAGAGAACCGCTCCCCCAGTCCTCCTCCTCCCCTCGCACTCTCACCTCCCTCGCCGCCGCCTCGCCCGCCGTCCTCCACGCCATCTGCTCGTACAGGCCGCACTTGGAGCTGCCGTTGTAGGCCGCACTGCGCGAGGCACTGACCTGCACAGAGCCGCTGCAGGGGACCTGGGGCGGGGCAGCAGCGGGTGGTGGCGGCGGGGAGGAGGAGGGGTTGTAGACACCAACCCACAGCAAAGCGAACGCAAAGGGGGCGGCGCAGGGCTGAGGCGTCAGCCCAGGCAGGAGTGGAGGGGTGGAGAATGCGGGCGGAGGGTGCGGGTGCAAGCCCCAGGAAAGCCCCTGCGTGCAGCACTCGCACGGGACCGGGGTTTGCTTCTTATTTTTTATATCCCATGCTTGATTCTGTGGAAAAATGGTGAAGCCCACGCGAACGCACGTACCTCCACCGGCCCCACGATGATGTTGTTGTCTGGGCCCCACACCACCTTGCCGTAGCTGCACAGCTGGTGGTAGTCCTGCAGGTTGAGCCGCCGCGGGCCGTACGTGTCGTTGAACCACTGCGCGCGAAGAGCCTGTGTGTGTGGGGGAGGGGGCGTGTGCATGTGGGCATGTGTGTGTGTGTGTGTGTGTGCGCGCGTTGTGTGTATGTGTGACTGTGTGTGTTGGAGAAGGTGGGAAGGGAGACAGTGAGGCACACTCACACACACATACACACACGCGCACATGCACACGCCAGTCCCACTCACGTCGGCGCCAATGGACTCGGACCAACCGCACGTAGAAATGATGTACCTGTGGGGCAGAAGAAGCAGTGCTAAACGCTGTCACGGATGAAAATTGGGGGGAAGTTGTGAGGCGATGTTTTGCGTTTCGTTCAGCCCCCAAGTCCCCCGCCCTGCGCTCGCGGCAGCACCACAACTCCGCCCAGTCCGCCACATGTCGCCAACATCACATGCCTCCCGTCCCCTCCAGGCTAGGTCTTGCAGTCATGCCCCGGCCAACCTGCTTCACCCGCTTCTTCCTCCCATACCATCCGCCGCAATCAATGCCACCATTTCACTCCCGTTGCCAGCGGATCAGGGACACAGCCCGTTGTCCCCCACCTCCTGCCGCCGTACCGACATTGCCGCGCTCCTCCATTTCCCCTCCCCGCTCCCCCTTCCCTCCCCCCACTCCCTTCCCTCCATTCCCCAAAACGAAACCCATAATGGCTGCTCTCACGTGATGCTCTTGACGTACAACGTACTGCCGTTGTACACCTCCTTGCCCGTGTCGCCCGGGGCCAGCAGCGTCAGGTTCAGCAGCTGCAGGTCCGCCCCGCCCTCCAGATGGCTGTCGAACAGGCCGCTTGTACTGCTGCTGCTGCTACTGCCGCTGCTGCTGCGGGTACTGGTACTGCTGGTGGCAGTGCTGCTGCTACTGCCGCTCACGAAGGCGCCCAGGCGGCGGTTGCGCCGGCGCTCGCCTGACGGCGGCGCCTCGTAGCTCCCATCTGGCGGCGGCGCCTCGCCGCTACCGTCCGGCGGCGGCGCATTGCTGCTACCATCCGGCGGCGGCGTGTCGCCGCTGGCATCCGGCGGGGGCAAAGTGCCGTCGCCGCCGCCTGCGCCCCATCCGGAGGGTGCTGGCGCCGCCGCCGCCTCCGTGTTGTTGCCCGTGTGTGCGGCCGCCACCGCCACCGCCACCGTCACTCGCACCAGGTCCCCGGTGGCCACGCCCAGCTGCTGCTGCAGGTCGGGGCCGGCGGCGACCTGTGGGGAAGAGGAAGTAAGTGAGGCGGGGGGAGGTGAAAGTGAACGGTCGAGGGAGACGGCTTCGAGTTGGCGGGGCCGAGCGAAGCGCCGTACTCGCTACGATAACAACAGGCACGCGCGCGGGCGGGCAACAGGCAGCCGGTCAAGTCCCCAGTCCCAAATCCCAGCGCCAGTGCCAGGCTCACCTGCACCGGCGCCAGGGCCGTGTCCGATGTGTTGACCGGTGACACGTACAGGTAGTCCTTGCCCAGGTGGCGCTGGTTGCACCTGGGGTCCCTGCAGGCAGCAGCAGCAGCAGCGGATACAGACAGGGAGGGCACCAAGAGAATGGCAGCGGAACAAAAGCAGTCTCAGCGTGAGCGGCTGTGAGCCACGGGAGTTTGAAGGCTAACGCTCGGCTGGCCGGCAGAGCTACGCCCAGCCGCTTTCCGCTTTGTCTGTTGTTTGTAACGGAGAGGAGAAGTCGGCTAGCCGGTTCTGAGAGTCTGAGCAAGCAGCAGGACACAGGACTTACTTGATGTGCACCGTCAGAGCGGACAGGACGGTCGCCGTGCCTGTGACGTGGGCCGCGGCGCAGGGGGCGGACGTAAGTGGCACGGCCAAACACCCCCCACTTACGCCGCACGGTCAGCCGCACGGTCGCAGGCAAGCCAGGTGTCGGGTTTACGGTGGTCGAACGCCGAACGGCCCGACTGCCTAGAAGTCAACTGCGCTTTACGAGCGCCTTGAAGATTCTGCGCCCTGAACTTCGCGACGCTATGATATCCGGGTCGGACTTGCTGGTTCTGCGAGCGGCCAGGAAGAACACCTCAAGCCCTCGCCTGGCTGCTTACCATCAAATGTGATTGTTTCCGCCGCACTATGTGCAGCTGCAAGCGCAGCCCACAAAGCGGCGAAGGCAAGCAAGGCGAGACTCCCTTCAGACATTCTCGCCCCAAGGCGCGCCCTCGGCGCTACACACGATTGCTTATGTGCGTACTATCTTATATAATGGTACATTTAATAGAAACTGGGAAAAGAGGTCGGAGCGAGCGGAAGCCCGATGGAAGCGCTGACGCCTGTCGCAGTCTGTAAGGCTAACCCTTT
Organism: Chlamydomonas reinhardtii; assembly: GCF_000002595.2. Classification (NCBI taxonomy): domain Eukaryota; kingdom Viridiplantae; phylum Chlorophyta; class Chlorophyceae; order Chlamydomonadales; family Chlamydomonadaceae; genus Chlamydomonas; species Chlamydomonas reinhardtii. Next base: position 562,664 of record NC_057014.1, on the reverse strand, counting down.
ATCGAGGGTGAATTCAGGAGCATGTAGTTGTAATTAGGTCTACACCCAAATGCATGTCGGCTGGCTTTGCCAGAACTGTCGGGGACTTGTACTTCACTTTGGAATTCACAATTTGTGTTTCCCGGATCCAAGTCGAGTGAACTGGGTAAAGTACAGCCAGAAAAGAGAATGCATTCAATGAGATGAAGTGCAGAGACTGAAGTTCTTTGCCAGGGCTTGAAGTTCACTCGAGAGCCACCAAGGCACGCAGTGCCTTGGTGGCACGGTAGCAGGGGTGATGCCCCTGTCGGCCCTTTACCCACGCGATTCGAAGGAAAGCGTGGAGCGCCAGGGGACAGGGGAGGCATACCAGGGGAGTTGGCGAACAGGGAAGTTGCAAGTGAAGGCAAGTGTGGAAACAGGTTCGCTATTGATCCCTTCTCGCACCCCTTCCGGCCATTGCTGCCACTGCTGCCGCGTGGGCCAGATGGGCCAGTCCGCCGATCCCCTGTTGTGAATGTCACCTTCGAGCGCGAGACTCGAGAGGCGATTTACCAAGCGTTTTACAAGTGCCTTATCTCTCCGTGGCGGCACGCGAGATGGACTGTCAATGCACCATGAGACCATGGTTGCAGTTGTTGGCCATGGGAAAGGTCACCATGAGTGCTGGCTCAACAGGCCGCACACCGCCTACAAACCGCACCAGGCCAGAGTGCGCCAGAATGATTTCGTCCTCCGGACTAGTTGGCGCACCGCAGGCTAGTTGGCGACAGAACCGTTCCGCAACACAGCAACACAGCGCCACACCTACACGCACCCTGGCTACTGCCAGAGTCTCCGCATCCTCCTTGCAACAGTAGGCCCACGGCTGTCCCTTCACTTGTAATCCGCATCCTTGCAACAGTAGGCCCACGGCAGCTATTACTGACACCCGGGCGTGCGCACGTGTCTCGTACGTTCTTGGGGCTCTAACTCTGTGCATTACCGTTAACTTCCACGTAACCGCAATTCGCTAACAACCGCAGGCCCTAAAACACAGCACCCCGTGAAAACCTGCCACAGGCACACATCAGGCAAACACACCTCACCTCCCAGTAATACCAAGCATATTTGTGCATGGGCCTAACCCGCGTGAGCGTGCCTAGCTTAATCAGCAAGCACGCACACGCAGCAGTCAATCTTCACGATCAACACGGTGCTAGCTGCTATCTATCTATGCCTGCTGCAGCAGCCACTCGTGCTGCAGCGCCGCCTCGGCGCTCGGCACCTGCCGCGTCGCCAGCCGCTGCCGCAGGTCGCAGCCGCTGTCGCTGAGCGGGAAGGGCAGGTGCCACATCAGCGCCGCCACCAGGTACAGGTCGGACTGCCGCGTGTAGCGCCCCGTAGCGGGGTCCAGCAGCTGGTGCGCCGCCGCTGGCCACGTGGGCAGCTGGTACGGCGGCTGGCGGCAGTCCACGGGACAGTCCGCGGGCGCTGCGTGCGGATGGGTGTGTGTGAGCGAGCATGGTGCATGGCGAAGACATGCACAGAGGGTAAAAAAGCAGCAAGGGCAGGGACCTGCCCGTCTGCCCTGCAGTCGTCTGTTCCCCCCCCCCTCCTCCACTCCCTCCTCACCCGCACCCAGCAGCCTAGCTCGCCCTCCACAGCCCGGGCCGTAAGGTCAACGCCCGACAGCACCCGACAGCAGCCCGTGCAGTTGCCCGTGCAGTTGCCCGACAGCAGCCCGTGCAGATGCCCACGCACCTGCGTGCTCCAGGTCGATGAGTACGTACGTGCCCGCCGCGCCCGCCGGCGAGCTGCTGCTGGCGGCGGCTGTGGCGGATGATGCTGACGCCGCCGGCGGCTGCTGCTGCGAGGCGGCGGTGGTGGCGGCGGCGGCGGCCAGTGGAGGCGGCAGCCAGATCACATTCGGCCAGCGGATGTCTCGGTGCACGAAACCTGCAGTAGGCGGCAGCCGCCGCAGCAGGACAGCACACGACAGAGGTACATACACAACACACACACCGTTGGCGCGCTGGTCAGCACCTGCTGCGTCATCAAGGCCTACTGCCATACTACTGTACACGGCCGCATCCAGCGCCGCACGCCGCACGTGCGTGTTTGTTCCCATGTGGCTGCCAGCCGCTACTACGCCGCCATGAGCGCGTGGCGCGTGTGCGGCTGCGTCGTGCTGCTCCTGGCCGCCCCGTGGCCGCCCCTTGCCTGCCTCACCTGCTGCGTGCAGCGCCGCCACGCCCGCCAGCACGCCGCGGACCGCCTCCCGCAGGTCGGCTTCGCTCTCCGGCGCGCCGTACAGCGGCAGCCCCACGGGGGCCAGGTGCAGCACCGCCGTCTCGCCGTCGGGCTGCAGGCGGATGCTGCTGCCGTCGCAGCGGTGCAGGCGGACCAGGTTGGGGCAGCGCACGCCGCTGAGGGCGCGGTACATATCCTGCAAGAACACATGCAAGCACGCACGCAGGGTTGGCAGCGGCTTAGGAAATAATGGCAACCAGGCGCGCCTAGCCAGCGCTGCCCTAAGCTCATCAGCACTACTGTCTCTGATGAGCGGCTGCCTGCGCTGCTGCGCTGAGCTTACTACGCGCACTGGACCGGCGGACAACCCCCCGCCCGCCCTCCCCGCCCCCATAACACTGTGTGCAGTCCCCCACTTCAAACCAGTTTTGCCTAGTATGTCCAAACCCTCGTCACCCACGCCTCGCCCCTCCTTGCCGCCCCACTCCGGGTACGCACGCACGCACGCACGCACGCACGTACGGCCAAGTCAGTACCCGCCGCCAGCGCGCACAGCGCCGCCACATCCAACCCACCTCAAGCTCCTGATAGCCCATGACAGTGCCGTGCTGCTGCGACAAGTCGACGCTCTTCCGCACAAAGTCTGCGACAGCGAGGGAAGGGACGGACACGGAAGGCGTGGGCTTTGGAAGAGGCCGGAGCATCGCCGAACCGTCGTGCGCCATGCATGCACTCCTTGAGGGTTTTCCATCCATGTTGGCAAGTAAGGCCATGCTGGGACCCTAACAGCCAACCACCGTGCCCCTGCCTCTACCCCTACCATCCCCTTCTTGTAGGACACAGCACCCGCCGCCACGGCGGCACACCCCGATCTCGACCTCGGCTGCGGCTCATTGTGATGACTCAGCAGCGTGCGTGGGCCCCGGCCGCCACTGCCGCCACCACGTACCCACTGGCGGTGTGCCCTACCCCCTTGGGCTCACTTGAGTTTGGGCTGGTATCTGCGCCCCTCCCCACCCTGCCGACCCGCTTTTTCCGTCCAGCAGCAATGCACGGCCGTACCCGCTCTGCGCCGCCCCCAGCACGCCACGCACCTTCGAACAACGTCATGCTGCTACGGACATCGCCGCCGGCCCCCAGCTCCTTCACCGTTCTGCCAATGGCCATGGGGATATTTGGCGCATGGGGCGCGTAGCCCGCCAGGATTTCCACGATCTTGAGGGTGTGGTGCACCACCTTGATGCGGCCGAGTGGTGTGCCGATGTCCAGGTGCTCGCTGATGGCCGTCATCTGCGCGGCACCGCCGCCGCTGCAGGCAGAAGGGCGTCCAGCATGCAGCGCATTAGTAGCTCCCGAGTTTAACATGTATGCACACGCATGCATCACACAACGCCTGACTTTGGAGTGCAGCAGGCAGGCAGGCCCAACCACGCACCTGGGAATTGCGAAGAACCGCACCGAGTTGCCGGCAGCCGCGTAGGCATACATGCAGGGCATGCTGACGCCCGGAAGCAGGGCTGGATTCCTTCAAGGCAAATTGAAGGCCTGGAGGTCAGTTAGGCCAGTGGTGCGCTCCTTGCGCGGGCCAGCGTGACACTGCGGGTGGATGGGGCCAGGTGGACCGGAGGACAGCCGGAGCTGCTGGCAGACCGACGGCTCACAACATACCATGGGGTCGCCATCTTGGCCTTCAACTCCTCTACAGCGCTCTGTGTGTGGACGCAACACCATGCTGCGGCTCAGATGATTGGATTGTTGCTTGCGCACCCACACACGCACCCACCAACCCAACAAGACACACAAGTCGTGCAGCGGGAAGGGGAGGGGGGTCTGGGAAATGGGCCGACAGCCAGTACGTACCGCCATCTGTGACGCGTGCGCCTTCTCCTCCCCCTTGAACAGCAGCACGTTGGACACCCAGCAGAGGAAGTCGGGCCGGAGCCGCTTTCCTGCAATCAAACAGAACAGCACTGCCAATGTTACACGTACGCACGTACCCACTAATGCGCATTTGCTGCCGACCCAAGATCTCCTTTACCCGCCCACTTAGCCACCCACGCACCAGTTGCGCCAGACATATCTTTGGTGTTGCGGTCCATGCTCACTTCCAGACCCAGGCTTGCGGCAGCCAGCTTCAGCGGTGGGTCCACCAGCAGGGCCATCTTCACGGTGGTCGTGATGTCCGAGCCCGCCCTCTCCTTGACCATCCAGCCAGTCAGCGCGACAGTCATGATGAAGCGCAGCTCCACAGCCGTGGCGGCAAGCCAATCGCCCGTCTCCACCGTCGCGTAACTCCATATCCTGCTGTTGCCAGTGGAAGCCAATTTCGCCGCCACACCCTGCACCGGCAGCTTGGCACCCAGCGGCTGGTCCAGGAACAACACGCCTGCTGCTGCGGGTGCTGCTGGCGCGCTCAGCAGGCCGCCGCCGACATCAGCCGCGCCCAAAGGCTTCAACAGAACACGCCGGATGTACTCCTCGCTGGTGTCGATTCCGCCTGTCAGCAGGGCACACATGCACACCCGGGTCACTCTTGCATGCCAAGGAGATGTGTTGGCGGGCGGAGGCTTCACGCACTCGACGACCGCTCACCGCACGTAAGCGCAATTTGCTGGCTGGCTTATACCCTATGCCCGCCCTGCCTTCTGCCCGCTTACCTCTCGCCATAGGCTGTTTGATGTCTTCGCGCAGCTCATCCTCCTTCCTGCGTAGCTGCTTCTCCTTCTTACGCAGCTGCTCCTCCTTGTTACGCAGCTGCTCCTCTTTCTTGCACAGGTACTGCCGGTCTTCGCGCAGCTGCTCCTGCTTCCTGCGCAGATCCTGAATGTCTGCAGGAGGCTCAGGCTGAGCAATCTGAGAATCCAGAGCCTTAATCTCGCGTGAAGCGTCCTCAATCTCGGTCACGGTCATTTTGATGTCCGCCTCGACCTCCCTAATTTTGGTCTTGACCTCCTGAACCTCAAGCAGAATGTTTGAATCCATGATGAGATAAATATTGCTACGGTACTTGCGTATCAAAATGAATGCGTGCGAAGTAAACAACGCGCCCGCTGCATTGGAACCCACCATTGGAACCCAAACCCTAGGTCCCCCCCCCCCCTGAAAGCACAACACACGTTTATCTTTCTTCTGGTTTACAAGGCCCTCTTTCGGCCACAAACCGCATCACCGCATCAAGCCGCATCATCGCTTGCACAATAACATATATTAGCATAAGAATGCGGATGTTACAGAGGGGACAGTCCCAGCACCCGAAGACGCCGAGCCATCACATGCTATCAGGGCCCAACTTGACTCCACCAACCCCGACTTTGCTGCAAACCCTCCCGCGGGCAAAGTCCGTGTGACTCCGCGCACAGTGAGTCCTAGCCAAGCCTCAACCCGCCAGAGCCCCACCGCTGTGCCTCAACGCCACAAGCCTAGGCACAGCAGTGCCGGGAAACGTCTAGGCCGCAGGACACACGCACAGCGCACGCACTAACTAGGGCGCAAGCGTCCAGGTACTAGAACGGTCGCCCACACGTGCATCCTGCCCACACACAAAGCCACCAACCACGCACAACCTCTCACGGCGAGGGAGGCGGGGAATCAGCGTCATACGGCAAGCGCAAAACCATGCCGTCACCAACAGCCCGAGAGATGAAAGGATGCGCAGACGGCACAGCGTCCCAACCCTTTGGCCTGATACCCAAAGTCACAAACGTCTGGAGCCGACCCCAGAAGTCAGCTACGACGGCAAGTCCAATGCTCAGCACCCGGGCCGACGGCAGCTTCGCTCGCGCCGCCAGCCCGGCCATAACCACACGCTGCCGACCAAAGTCCAGGGCAGACATAGCAGCGAGACACACCACATCCCACACAGGTGGCGCAAGCCCCGCAGGCGGGCGCACTAACCACAACTCCTCACGAGAGAAGGCACTTAGAGCATCCTCTGGCATAAAACCCATAGCCATTCCCATGTTTTCCCGCAGGGACAGCGCCACAGTGCAGTCCCAAAACCAGTGACGCCGGTCCCCATCCTGCATGTCAACCCCACACGCCCAACACGGGTCAACAGCAACGCCGCGCGCACGCTCGCTAGCATGCCGTGGAAACGCCCAGCAAGCGTTGGCGGCCACACGCCACAGTGCTTCTTTGTGATGATTCTCCCATTTCAGCGACCACAAGCGGGCCAAGGTGCACACGAAGGCCCCCGCCGCCAGGGCAGCCTCCACCCCCGACACACCCGCGTCGCACACATACTGTGATACTGCAGATGCTTAGCCTTCAGGGCGGCTAACTGTGGAGTCATTTGTAGCACGGTCCCCGCCTTCACCGTGTAGGCAGTGAGCAGGATGGGCGGCCCCCCGCACTGCAACCATCCAAGCCCCCGCACCACCTGTTGCACCGACTCCGCCGTAGCACTCACGATGTCGGCCGCCGGGAGCGGCAGCGCGGCGGCAGGCCCCCGAGCCAGCTGGGCCGCACGCGCGGCGGCAGCCCAGCCAGCGGGAAGAAGGGCCAATGCCGCCGCAAAGGATGACATATGAGGGCATATGGGAAGGTTTGGACTTTGGACGCCCGGCTGTGCCCCCGAGTGACCCTTATAACTCCGCAATGCACACGCCGTGTCCAAATACAAGCACTGGATGGGGCTTAGTTTTGAGCGAGCGGCGCCACCCATGCACCCACCCTACGCTCACTGTTGTATCCCTTTTGAAGCACACAGATTCCTTATGAGGTTTCGGCTTTGCTGAATAGAGACCGCCATTTACCTAGAAATGCCAGGCTTTGCCCCCTCTGCAACAAAGGAGTAGAGGATGAACGGCATGTTTTACTTGAGTGTGAACCGTACACGTGTGTCAGATCAACGTACGGTATCAGTTCTGATTCAATGAAGCAGGTTATACAAGGTGCTGACCAGGTCAAGTTAGCTTGCTGCGTACGTGACATGTGGTCTAAGCGCTGTCGTTTGGTTAGGCAGAACCACGACGGTGCACACGGTGTGCAAGACGCAACTAACAATCCAGTTCCAGGAGACGAGGGGCCCTTGCGGCTCGGTTAGTCTCGTTGCAGGTATTAGGAATGCACACTTCCCATCCTGTAACACACACACACACACACACACACAGTCCTACGCGTAATGTTTTCCTTGTGCTCTTTAACACAAACACACACACACACACACGCACACACACCCAGCCACCCCGCACCCGGTTCCGCTCAGGAGTGGCTGCCCCTGGTACCGCCGCAATCAGAGGATCTGGGGATGTGTGTCAAGCCGGACACCAAATTTGCGAACCCAACCGAGTGGTCTTAACAAGCATCGACGTCCATGGCTCTCTCCTAGCAGCGCAGGCCCCCAAAGCACTTTCGCCAGGAGCCCAGCAAGCCTGCCCAGCAAGCCAGTCATTCCATTCCAGCGGCCCAGGGTAGCGAGACAGCAGGACGGCATCGCTCCGGCTGCTGCTGCCAGGCACACGCAAGTAAGGCGGCCACCGCACAAGCACTTCACACGAATCTCTGGCAGTGCTTCCTTCTCTCTTTTGTCAATCCAAAATGTATGTTTCTCGTGTGTTTGCATACTGTGCAATAGTAAGAACGGCACATGCCGGGCATGGTCAAACTTGTTTCCACCGGCCGGTGGATCCAGCAACTCAACTCCTGACATGCTTTGCGCATCTCCGTCTCGTCACCGTTGCCGGCACTCAATTTATTCATAGCACCGGTCAGTCAAGTGTATATACAATGTACACAAACCAGTAAGGGGCGCCTTCGGCGCTGCAAGGGGCGTCACATTCAGCAAGCGTCTCAGTCCTCTATGCAACAAGGAGGTGGCTGCCTTAGGGAGGCAGGAAAAGGGCTGAGCCCTCCCCTCCCGGGTCGGTTATCTCTTCTATGCAAAAATGATGGGAATCTCATGCATGCACGCGAGTACTGCACCTGTCCCTCCAAACAGCGGTGCGGCCGCTGGGCGGTCCCAGCGTCATTATTAGAGCAGTGATGACAGGAAGAGCTTATGCGCGGCACGAACGCAAGAAGACGCGCCAGTAACCTATGCTGCTTCGTGCCCAAACTAGAGTTTGCCCAGTGCGGGGCAGGCAGTTTTTCATACTAACAGACCAGTCTCAAACGGCCGCCTCCATTGTGCGAATCTCCGATGCTGATAAAATTGTGATAAAGTCCTGCAAAGCGGTTTAGTACATCACACAATGCTTGCCACGTACTGTGCTCCATGCGCCAGTCACGCGATCTAACTTCTGGATTGCGTGCCTCATGAGACCGCAAAATGCCTCCACAACACCAAAACAACGCAAGGTCGGGTTCCGTGCACCACGTATGCGAAAACCACGCCCCCACCTGCTTGCAACCCACTCTGTCACCGCCGCGCACACACGCCCTGCTGCTGCCGCCCGTCGGCCAAGTCTCGCTCCATTGGATTTTGGATTGCAACCAAGGTACAAAATGCCACGCGTTCTCGGAAAACACCCTTCGTCGGCAGATGCACTGCGCGCACGGTCTCACTCTTCTTTCCGTGCAGGCTTTACTCAGGTCGCCACTGTCTGCAAGACAAAATCATATCATTATCACACAAAACCTCGTCCACATATTGTTGTGATGTCATCGAGGTGTGGCAGGCACTCACTGCACTGCATCGGCGTGTGAGAGACCACCCATTTGCATGGCGCCCGCAGTGTGCCCCTCTCTTCAGCGTTGTCAAGCCGGCTCCTTCACACGACCCGTCCAAGCAGTTACCGGCCCAAGCTAACACGTGTCCAAGCCAAGACGATTCTCAGCATTTATACAAGTCCAAGCGATCTGAGCATTCAGCGAGGATGACCACATACAATGCTCATCAATCTGCGTCATACTCGCTCGTGACGTAACCGCTCGCGCCCCGCCAGTTCACACTGGCCTCACTGCCGTCCGAGTCGCCCCCGTCCGACTCACTGTCGCTGTACGCCACGTAGCCGTTACGGCTCGACACCTTGGCGCCGCCGCCACCCGCGTGCGGCAGCGCCAAACTACAGCGCAGCAGCCCCCGCGCAGCCGCCGGACCGGCGGCGGCTGCGCCGCCGGCCGCCGCCGCCTGCGGCGCCGCCGGCCCGGGAGCTTCCGGCATGCTGCCGCCGAGTGGTTGCTGTGCAGCTGGCCGCGGCGGTGGCGGCGGCTTGGTCCCAGCGGGTGCGGCGGCGGCGGTGCCTTCCTGTGCCTGCGGCGCCCCGGCCCCGGCCCCTGCCGCCGCACCCGCCAGGCCTTCTCCTGCTGCTGCCGACCTGACGCCACCAGCACCGCCAGAACCTCCTGCCGGCTGTTGCGGCAGCTTGGTTGGCGCGTGGGGATTGTGGTGTTGCTGGTGCTGCTGCCTACCGCCGCTGCCGCCGCCGCCGAGGAGGGCGCTGCCTGCGGCCGCCGGGGCTTCTGCTGATGCTGCTGGCGCCGGCGCCGCAGCGTGCTCCGGCGCGGCTGCTGCTGCGGGCGCGGCGGGCGTGGGGGTGGCGGCGGGGGGTGCGGCTGCTGCTGCGGGCGCGGCGGGCGTGGGGGTGGCGGCGGGGGGTGCGGCTGCCCGCCACACGCGGCAGGTGGTGCCGTCCGTGCCACTGATGTGCGCGGACACGAGGCAGGGCATGTGCGCCAAGTGCTCCTCGGCCTTCTCCGTCAGGGACACCTGTAATAGGCAGATACGCACATAAACACATGTCATGTGTGCGTTGTTGTAAACATACGTGAGCAGGTACGGCACAAAACAATTTGGTAATGCAAGGGCTGGGGAGGGCCGCCGCCAGCCAAGGCCACACGCCACGCCAATGCATGTGCCAGCATTCAATCCACCCAATGCACTCCCACACACACACACACACACACACACACACACACACGCACGCACACACACACACACACACACACACACACACACACACACACACGCACACACACGCACACCGGCACACACGCACCTGCCCGGCGTAGGTGAGGCTCTGCAGCCGCGGCCAGTTGGCTGCCATCATGGCAAGGCTGTCGGTGGTCAGCACCGCCTGGTGGGGTGAGGGTGGGGTGTTGCATTCATGATTAGTAATGGAAGTAATAGACGGCAGACCATCTTGGGGAACAGCAATCAGGGGGTTACATTCAGCAATCAGGGGGTTGGGGGTGGGGCCGCAGGGGGAGGAGTTGGTTGGAAGGGCGGGCGCGCATGGGCATGAAGGAGACAAGGGTTGAGGGAGCAGCAGCGGCACAGCCCGGCCACCCACTGAATACCACAGAACCAGAACCAGCAGCTGCAACAGCCGTGTCAGCTGCTCCCACTCATCCTCGCTCACCGCCGCCGCCGCCGCCGACAGCATGGGGTTGTTCCACACGCGGAAGCTGAAGTGCTCCAGGCAGCGGCAGCCACTCAGAGCCGTCCAGCCGTCCGGGTCGCGGGTGCGGATGTCCACCTGTGAGAGTGGGCGCACGTGGTGCACGTGGTGCCGGGGTCAGAGACAGGGGGGGCCGGGGTTGGAGGAGCGCGGAGCCTTGTGCCTCGTATATGCATGTGCGGGGTCGGCAGAGCGCGGGCCGGTGTGTCCGACGGGCACCGCCGGAGGAGGTTGCACAATACTGAGCGCAGCGCGGCGGGTGCAATCCGCCGCCACTGCATCTGCCTAATAGCATGACATATTCCAATGCTGATGAATATAATGAGACGCACGCTAGCACGCTAGCACGCACGCACACGCACAAGCACACACTCCCTGTCGCCCCACCTGGTCCAGCCGGATGCTCCTCAGCTGCCGCAGCCGCCCAATGGCCGCCAGGTGGTCGTCGTACAGCATGCACGCCGTCAGAGTCAGGCCGTGAAGCACCCCCGCCAGGCTCCAGCAGCCACCACAGGGACCCGGCCTCGCGAAGGCCGCCGCAGCGGCGGCCCCGGCCCCGCCGTTGTCGGCTGGCGGCGGCGGCAGCAGGCCGTGCTGCTGCCCCCGGCGGCCGCTGCCGGCGCCGGCGCCGACCGCTGCATCCAGGCCGGCGGCAGCGGCGGCGGCGGCGGCGGAGCTGGGCTCAGAAGCTGCGGGCGAGCCCGCCGCGCAGGAACCGCCCTCGCCACCGCGCCTGCGGCGAGTGGTGCCGTGGTGAACGGCGCCCTTGCCCTTTACTACAGCCGCCGTCGCAGCCGCCGCGGCCACGCCGCTGCCTGTGCCACCCTCGCCATCACCGTCACCCACACACACGCCCACGCCCACACCCTGTCCGTGGCCGTGGCGGCCGCTGGCTCCGGCCCCGTGCTCGGCGTTTGCGAGGGGGTGGAGGTGGTGCGACCTGTGCGGCGCGCGCGTGGCGCGGCCGCTGGCAGCAGGTCCCTCGTCGTCGCCGTCAGCGCCGCCGCCAGTCAGAGGCGCCGCCGCCGCAGGCGCCGCTTCAGCGTCCGCCGGCGCCGCAGGCGGCGGCGGCGGCGCCGCGGCGGCGGCTGCCCTGCCGCCGCCACCGTGCCCTCCGACGTGGTGGTGTGTGTTGTTGTTGTTGGCGGTGGTGGTGGTGGCGGTGCTGGTGAGCACGGCAAGCAGCGCTGCGAGCTGCGGCGGCGGCACGTCCAGCAGCTCCATGGAGAAGGTCTCCAGCAGCGGCAGCGCGGCCACACCCTCCAGCAGGTCCGTTTCGAACGAGCTGGCGACCTGGAGAGGTTCATGGCAATGGTGGGTTGGGATTACCGTATTGGGTGCGGTACAGTATGTTAGCATTGTGGATGAGGAGAAACATGAAATACGGTACTCAAGCAACAACTTGCACAGCGCGATGTGTGAAGTGCAACTCGCCTGCAGGTGAAGTGATGTAAGGCCCTGGAAGGTGCGCAGGCAGGGACCCCACGGCAGCCAGGCGCCGACGGGGCCGCTGCACGCCGCCGCGGCCGCCGCCGCCGCCGCGCCCGCCTCGAACAGGGACACGCCGCTCGGCCCGCCGGTCGTGGCGGCGGCCGCCGCCGCCGCCGCCGCCACGGCCACCATCGCGGACAGGGGCGGGCAGGTGACTCGACCAATGTCGAGGGAGCGAAGAGCCGTCAGGCCTGCCGCCAGCGCCTGTGTGTGGATGCAATGCGCACGCTCAGTAACATAAAAAAGTTCACAGGTCCTACAAGCCGCCGCTGCTGCCTCTCTGGCTGCCTTGTTCAGCAATGCCATCACCTCGAGAAGACACCCAGCCTCACCTCGACATGGCTCGCGCCCACCGAGTGGCCCGACAATGCATCGGTCAGGCCCAGTGTGCGCAGCCGCCGCAGACCTGCACAGCGGGCGAAAGAGTGCAAAAGTGTCCGTGTAAAGCTATAAAGGCATAACCAAAGAGGAAGAAAGCAGCTAGGCGCACAGCTACAAGGCGCGCCTGTGCAAGCTGGCCCCCCATCCGGCCATTCCCCTCCTCACACCTCCACCTCCTCCCTCCCTCCCTCCCTCCCTCGCCTTCCTTTCCCTCCCTCCCTCCCTCCCTCCCCCCCTCCCCCCCTCTCCCTCTCCTCCCTCACCTGACAGGCACGCCGCCAGCTGCCGCCCGGCCACGGGGTGCACGTGGTTGAGCCGCAGGCTGGTCAGACCCGTCAGCCGCCCCACCACCGCCATGTGCTCGTTGCCCACGTGCGGCCACACCTGCCGCCCCTGCGAGGAGGCGTCGCCAGACACCTGCGGGGTGCGCGGATGGCGTTAACAGGTGACTTCTTACAAGATGTTGGGGTTGTCGGGGTTCCTTTACTGGAAAATACTGGATATTTGAAACAAACCCAGGACAGATGGTAGCTGAGCCAAGTGCTGTTACACTACCGGTACTTCCACGTTTCTAATACCGGTAGCTGCTGCCCATGTCGCAAGACATATCTTAAAGCTTGTTCAACACAGTACCCAGTAATTCGGCAGTACGTCACTCGCCAGCAGCAGCACGTCAAGCAGTACTGTAAGCTCGAGCCTGCAAGCACGCGATGCCAAGAACACTGACCTGCATGAACTTGGCTCCCCGCATGTCAAGCTCCCGCAGTCGCGACAACGACGTGATTGCCTCCAGGTGCACCGGGTGCGGAAAGCCCGCGTCCGCCCCCAGCGTCAGAGACACCAGGTGCGTCAGGCGCGACAGCAGCGGCGGCGGCCGCACCGCCACGTGGCCGGCGGCCGCGGCGGCGTTGGCGGCGGCGGCTTTGGGAGCAGGCGGAGCAGCGGTTGCGGCGGCGGCGGCGCGGGGAGCAGTGGCGCCTGCGGCTGTGGCGGCGGCGCTGCCGCTGCCGCCGCCACTGCCGCCGCCGCCGCCGCCGCTGCCATCGGCGCTGCCCTCGGCACTGATGGCGGCATTGCAGGTGGCGGGGGTGGGCGCGGCGCAGCGCTTGTCCGCAGTGGCTTGCGGCGCCGCGCCGGTGGCCGCTGCCTGCCGTTGCCGCCGGGACGGCAGCGCGTCCGCGTCAAGAGCTTGGGACGCCTCGTGCTTGCGCCCGTGCGGCGGAGCAGGCGGCTGCGTTGCTACAGCCACAGCTGCGTCCGCAGCGGCGACGGCTGTAGCAGCGGCGCCTGCCTCACACATGTGCGTGTCTCCGCCGCCTGCCGCGTCAGCAGTGCCTGCGGCAGCCGTGTCCACGGCTGTAGCGGCATTGGCGAGGCAAGCCGGCTCCGGTGCTACAGCCACCGCGGCCTCACCGGCGCCGCTGCTGCCGCCTCCGCCGGTGATGCCCTGGCGGCGACCACTGCCGGTGCTGCCGCCGCCACCGTCTTCCCCAGCGCTTGCCAGCACCTCCGCCTCCGCTTCCGTCTCGGCCTGGGCCTCCCCGGCATCGGCGCCCGGCGACGGCTGGCGCTGGCGCTTGTTGTTGTGGCCGTGCGGGTGGGCGTGCAGCTGCGGCGGATGGTGGTGGTGCGCGTGCAGGTGCCGGCGTGGGCCGCGGTCCAGCCCGCCCTCGCTCATCTCACAATCCAAATCCAGATCCGGATTCCGAGCAGCGCCTGCACCTGCACCGGCGCCTGCCTCGCCGGTGCCGCCAGCGCAGCTGGCTCGGCGCCTCGGCCTCGCGCGGTGCCAGCCCAGGCAGTGAGCTCCGCACACGCCGCCACGACAGCTGCCGTCGCCGTGACGCCCGCTGCCGCCGCCTCCGCTGCCGCCCGCCTCCGCCACGTCCGCAAGCATCCGTTCAAAGCTCATCTCGCCACCGCAGCCGTCGCCGTCGGTGGCGTCAGCGCCATCGATGCCATCGACGCCGCTGCGGTTGCTGCCGCCGCTGCCGTTGGCGCGGAGGAACGCCGCCAGCCTCGCATCGGCGCCGCCGCCGCCGTCGGCCGCTCCGCCGCCAATGGCGCCACCGCCGCCGTCCAAGCCGTCAGCGGCGCCGCTGCCGCCGGCGTCGGCGCCGCTGACAAAGTTGGCGGCGGCGACGTCGACGTCAGTCATGGTGGCGTCACCGCCAACGACGGAGGCAGGGGCGGCAGCGGCGGCGCCCGTGCCGGCGGCGGCGTGCTGGCCCGAGGACGCCGCTGCTGCACGGGCGCGCTTGGATTGAGGAGGTCGACAGCTGCCGCCGCTGCCGGTCGGCCCGTCGCCGTCGCCACTGCCGCCGTGTAAGCCCCGGGTACCGGCGCCGCTGCCGTCGTTGCCGCTGGCATCGCGATCCATGGATCCGTGCTTGCCGCCTGGTAGCAAGTGGTGGCGCTGGTCGCCGCTGTCCTGGTTGTGGCCGTTGTGGCCGTTGGAGCCGTGACCATTGTGGTCGTTGGAGCCGTCGTTGCCAGGTGAGGTACGGTTGCTGTGGTCTGGGTTTGCGCCGCCACTGCCACTGCCGGTGCCACTGCCGTGGCCGTCGTGGTGGGACGAGTGTGGGTCGTTGAGCGCCGGCGGGAAGGAGGTGCACGCGCGGCGGTGGCGCGGGCCCACGTGCAGAACGCCACTGATGTCACCACCCATTCCGCCGCGCCCTCCGCTGCCACTGTCACAGCCCAACCCCGCGCACGCATCCATGGCGGTAGCAGTCATGCCGATGCTGCCGCCGCAGGCGTCCTTGGCTGTAGCAGCGGCAGCCACAACAACGGCTGCGGCAGTAGCAGGAGCAGCACCAGTCACGACCTCGGATTCGCTACAACGGTTGAACGTAGTCAGCCCTCGCCGCTCGACCCCTCCTTGCCGAGCGGCAGCGGCGTCGGCTGTAGCTGCGGCGGTGACTGTAGCAATCGGCTCGCTCCGGTCGCTGCCCATGTCTGCCGCGACCGTGGCTGCAGCTGTAGCTGCGGCTATAGCTACCGCCCCTGCGGCCACGCCTCCGTCGCGCGTGGCTGCAGCCGGCGCCGCCGCTGCTCCACCGCCGGCTGACTTGACTGCGGCGGCACCGGCGGCGGCAGCAGCATTTGACGCTGCCTTGGGTGCAAGGTTGGATTGCCGCTGCCGCTGCCGCAGCCCGTCGTTATCGTCCTCCACCGCCACCGCGCGCGGGCCCGCAGCATCGGCCGCAGGCGCCGGCCCCGCCGCGGCGGTTTCCTGCTGCTGTTGCTTCTGGCGCTGGCGCTGCTGGTGCCGCAGGTGGTGTTGCTGCAGGGCCGCCGCGGGCGGGGCCAGCGGCGGCGGGCCCATGAGCAGCGGGTAGGGCGTGTGGCCGGACAGCTGCAGCACTTCCAGCCGCTCCGCCAGCAGCTGCCGCAGCGCCGCACACACCTCCAGCTGCAGGGCGGGCAGAGGGGCCGGCGGGCAGGCGCAGTGGAAACGGGGCAGGGAGGCAGATGGTTGGAGGAGGTGCGGAGAGGGAATGAGAAAGCTGAGGACCACTACAGTCCTGCACGATCGCACGTGACACCAAACCTTACGCGCGCCTTGCGGCTCTTGAATACTGACACGCCAGTAACGCAGCGAACCGAGTGCAGTGGCATACACGTCTACACCGACACACCTGTAGCCAGCGGCTGCTGCCACCGGCGCCGCCGCCGCCGCCGCCGTCCGCACCGCCGCCTGCGGTCAGCAGCGGCAGCGGCTCCGCAAACGCCAGCCCAAGCTCCGTGTACTCAGGGTACGCGGCCGCCAGTCTGTCTGCCGCATCCAAGAAGCTCCAAGCCACAATGCTGCTGCTGCCCACGCTGCTCGCGACGCCGCCGGCGGCGTGCGAGTCACTGGCGGCGGCGCCGCCGCCGCCGTTGTCCGACGGCCCATAGCCGTACGCATAACCGCCGCAACCCGGCGCGTTCACGTGCGCGCGCTGCGGTGGCGGCGCCGCCGTGGCGGCGGCAGCGGCGGCTGCCGCCGCCGCCACGGTGGGCTGTGAGGCAGCGAGAAGGCTGTACACGCAGGCTAGAGGCAGCGCCCCAAGGTTCGGCGGCTCCGGGAACAGCGGGTAGGCTGCTACAGCTGCTGGTGATGCCGCCGGGTAGTGGGGCGGCAGGGCGGGCGGCGGCGGGCCGCCGGGGTACAGGTGCGCCGGCGCCGGCCGGACTCGGCCGCAGGAGGTGTCGCCTGTGGGCTCGCAGCCTGCTGCTGTGCCCGCGGCAACGGCGGCGGCGGTGCCACCGGCGGTGGGGTGCTGATGGTTGGGCGCGACTGGCGAGGGTCGAGGGTCGGGTCCCGGTAGGGAGGCCGGGGCGGGTCGGCCACAGGAGGCTGCGAAGCCGCGATCGGTGGTTGCGGGCTTTGGCTGTTGTGGTTGCGGTTGCGGTTGCGGCGCGGCGGTGGGGTCGGGGTTGGGGGGCGGCGGTGCCGCAAACCCGCCGTTCACCGCCCTGCCACCACGCCCCCCTCCTGTTGGCACAGCGGCGGCCGCGTCCGGGCAAGCTACACCTAAACCAGTCCGCCGCTGCTGCTGCTGTTGTTGCTGCTGCTGTTGCTGCCGGGCCGCCGCTGCGGCTTTGCGGCCTGCGCGCGCCTGCAGCTGCTGCGGCTGCGCGGTGGGCGCCTCCTGAGCGGCTGCGCCGCCTTGGCGATTACATGCGAGGACCTGGCGGTCGGGCACCCGCAACCGAACCGCCGTCACGGCACCGCTGACGCCTCGGCGCCAGCTCTTGCAGACGCAACGGAGCAGGGGCCAGTGCTGGATGCCAACGCGCTTTGCGACCTCCTGCGCAAATGCAACCAATGCGGCGCTGTGTAAGGCCTCGCTGTCCTTTGAAGGATCGACATCCGATTGGCAGTGCTGAGGGCAAGTACCGGTAGTTGAATCGACGCCCGCTGCATGCCCGCGCTTGCCAAACCAACAATAGCAGACAGACATTCCTCCCAGTGGCTGCGTTATACTTTTAACACATTGTATCGCTGCGGCAAGCGCCGCTGGTCGCGTTGGGACTCAAGCCCACAGTCGCTGGCGCCTGCCGAAACGTCGAGTCCCGGCTCCCCTGTTTCTGAGACCTAGTTGCGCCCACCTGTATAAGCTCTCCCGATAACGAGCCCCAGTCAACCGCCCGGGGCTCCTCCAAGTCTCCTGCGTGCGCACACGTTTGGAAATTTAGGTCGCTTTGTGCGTTGTGTCAACTGGCCTGCACACGCAGAGCTCAGGCCCCGCAGACCAATTATGCTCGAGTTAAAAATGCGGCGCCTGTCGCAGGGCGCAAGTCTTGCGCGCCCAGCGTACACCTGGGCCGTCTCGTTAGCGCCCTTCCAGCACAAGGCTCACCAATGCGTGTGCTCATGTAATACAACTTCTATAACGAGACGCCATTGAACAGCCCAACGTCGCTTGCGAGCGCGCCAGCCGCGCCCGTTTAGAATCGAGGTTGTTGTTTGCGAAAATAGCCGTCCGAGAGCGCTGTGTTGGTGTGCGCGTGCCGGCGTCTGAGTTGCTACTTGCTAGTGACCCTGCGCTAGTTCCTGGCTGGGGATGAGCTGGGCTGCGCGCACCGCTCCTCTGAACGTATCAGGTCGCAATCCTGCACGCCGTACACGTTGATACGCCCTCGTCCTGTGGCTCTCCCTCCAGCTGTTTGGTTCTTGCCAAGAGCCTGTCTGATTGTTTTGACATTCTATGTTTCATCATGCACGAAGCTGTGCTTACACTGTCCCGACCGCACGACGCATGGCAAAGTGCTTGCGCTGGTCGGGCCTGCGGCTGGAAGAAGGCTTTACCGTATGCTTGGCGCGTTTGCGTATGAGCTTGTGAAGCTTTATGCAATACATGAAGCTGTGGGTGACTGGGTGAGGAAGGAGGTGGTTAGCTACCGGATTGACAACCCCCAACGCGCCTCAACCGGCGTGCTACAATTGCGCCTGCACCTTAGAAGCCCCGGGGTTACGGAAGCTGCCAATAGCCCGAAACTCACGCCCCGATGAGTGGCACACTTTGAGCCCTAGTACAGTACGTTAAAATACGGTGCATAATACGCTGGGCCAGGAAATCCGGGGGGGAAGCCGACGCAAACACGGCACGCGTGCCCGCACCATGCCCGAATCGGTGTGAATCTGGATTTGCGCGGTCACAGTCTTCTAGCGGAATTTCCTTCAACTTATTATGCTCATATTGTTGTAAGAGAACACAGCTGCAGTGCGGAGAGCAGCCATGGTTCGCAAACTTCGACGGACATCCTTTCCAGCACCCCTCGCGCCCCTCGCCCAGCCACGGCGCTGCCACGGCCCACCCCGCTGGTTTCCCCAGCACAACGTATTTTCCAACGTACTAGCCGACGAGGGCAGCGTACAGTACGTAGTACAGTACGTGGTACATAGTACGCGTACTACGAACTAGGCAACCCTGCAACCCCCAACGCGCCTCAACCGTGGCGTGCTACAATTGCGCATGCACCTTAGAAGCCCCGGACGCTGCCTTAGCCCGGAACTCACGCCCCGATGAGTACAGGAATCAGGGTTAGACACAATGAGAGGGCCAGGCGCCGTGGCGGTCACCCGCGCCGCAGGACCGGCATGCAAGGGCGTGCATGCGTGTGCGGGTGATGCGGCAGTCCCGGTCAGGGGCGCAACCTGGTCTGAGTGGCACACTTTGAGCGGCAGCCCCGTGCCTGCACAAGTGCACAAACGATCACCCCCTAAGGGCCCTAACCTGCACCTCACTTCCTGCAACTGTATCCTCGCGCTGTGGGTGCCTGCTGTCGTGTGTGTGGCGCTCCCATGGAACTGATGGCATCGGGTCCTGCAACCCCATGAGGCCCCGAGGCATCGGGTAGCTCTAGCTGTCGGCGCTGCAGGTGGCACGCCCCTGAGGCCTGGGGTAGGCGTCCGCCCTACAGCCCTACAGCCCCTACCAGTGCGTGCTTGCTGGCTCGTGAGCTGCGTCAGCCCACTCAGCAGGTCCTTCGTGTAAACAACGCAATCGCACCAGCCACAAGCTGGCCGACAACCCCTCCGAGTCGTCTGCAGCTCCCCACACGTGCTTCAGGCACCAGCCTACACTCCCAACCGCGAGCCACCCCCGACTGCCCACCAGGCCAATCACCCATACGTACAGCCGGTAACAGCCCCGTTGAGGGCTTGAGGTGCGTTAGCTGGGGCGCCGGTCTACGCCCTCTGTGCATTGTGTCGCGTGGTGGTGTGCTGTGCCAAAGCCATGTGGGAGAGTGTCTGAACAGAGGCCCCGTTACGCATAAACACCGTGGCTTCCTAACCCGGTCACCCTCAGCTTCATGTATTGCATAAAGCTTCACAAGCTCACACACACACACGCGCGCGCCAAGCATACGGTACAGCCTTGTGCCAGTCGGAGGCCCGACCGCCAGCGCAATCACTTTGCCATGCGTCGTGCGGTCGGGACAATGTAAGCACATCTTCTTGCATGATGAAACATAGAATGTCGAAACAATCAGACAGGCTCTCGGCCACAACCAAACAGCTGGAGGGAGAGCCACAGGACGACGGCGTATCAACGTGTACGGCGTGCAGGATTGCGACCTGATACGTTTAGAGGAGCGGTGCGCGCAGCCCAGCTCATCCCCAGCCAAGAACTAGCGCAGGGTCACTAGCACCTCAGACACCGTCACGCGCACACAATCACAGCGCCTTCAGACGGCTATTCACGCAAACAAGAACCATTGTTGCATGGCCACCTTCAGTCCATCAGCTCACCCTCACGCAAGGCCCAACAACAAACTCCGCCTTCCCCGAAGGCCAGATGCAGTGCAATCCTGACTCGTACATGTCCGTCTGCGGCACAGCCCACCCCCGGTCGCCACCAAACACCACGTGCCGCTACGAACCTGCCCTTGCAGGGGCGGCAGCGCCTGCCGCGTCAGCCGTAGCTGGCACCGGTGCTCCAGCCGCCCCCGTCGCCGATGGCACAGCCGCTACTGCCGACGCCGGCTCTGTCAGAGGCTGGGGACCAGGGCCGTCCGCCGGTGCCTCCTGCTGCTGCTGTTGATGCTGCTGCATGGCGAGGGCCCGGTTTTGAAACAGCGTGCCAAGGCCGAGAGGCCCCGCCGCCGCCGCCAGCCCGGCCCGGCTCCCCACGGCCGCTGCAGGCACACCCGGCATTCCCGGAATGCGCGTCGCCGCGGGCGCAACGGCTGCAGCGCCGGCGGGTGCTGCAGCCATGGCCGGGTCCGGGGCGGCGGCGGCGGCGCCGCCGCCGCCGCTGGCCCGCTGCTTCTGCACAGCTGCTGCGTATGCTGATAGCTGCTGCGCCATTGCGGCCCCCAGCATGGTAGTCATGTTGTTGTTGGGCACACCCGCTGCAGCCGCTGCTCCCCCTCCCGCAGCCGCCGCTCCTCCTGGCCCTGCGCCTGCACCCACGCCTCGCACCGCTGCGCCGGCGACAGCTGGCCCCGTGCCGGCGGCGCTTGCCGCGGCGGCGGTGGCCGCATTCGTGGTGATAGCCTGAAGGAGGTTGTTGGCAAGCAGTGCAGTCGCGCTGGGGTCCGAGCCGCGTGCGGAGGCGGCGGAGCCGCCCGCCTCCGCCTTTGCCGCCTGCGGCGGCTGTGGCGGCTGCGCCGCCGCCAGCTGCGCCGCAATGGCGGCGGCGGCTGCCTTGGCGGCTGCCAGAGCGGGCGGCGGGGTGGTGGAGGGGGAGACTTCGGGTGTGGTGTCGCCGTTGGGGTTGGAGGCGGTGAGGGAGGCGGCGAAGGCGCCGGTGGCGGTTCGCGGCCGCTGCGGTGGGCCCACGGGGTCGTATGCCGCACGTATTTCCTACAGACACAGGGGAACGGCGTGAGGCGGAGCGGGGTGAAGGCGTGTTTGTATGTGTGCAGGAGAAAGCGGCGTGCGCGGGTACGGCAGCCGGCCAGTGAATCCCCGACCTCGGCCCCGACCCCGACCCCGGCCACCGATGCACCCTGCGCCCCTCCCCCACAAGGCCACACGCAAACGGTCACACAGGCATACCTCCCAACGCCCACCCAGGCACCCGCCCCTGCCTCCAGCCGCACCGCCCCCACAGTGGCGTGCGGATGGCGGCAACAACCAAGCCCTGCCCCACCCCCACCCCCACCCATCCCGCACCCACCCACCCACCCACCCACCCACCCACCCACCCACCCACCCACCCACCCACCCACACGCACACACCTCGTGTGCGCGCTGCATGGCCGCCGCCACCTCCGGCGTCATTGGCACCCCCTTGGCCACACCCGCCCGCCGCCGCAGCTTCTGGCGGTGCTTCTGGACGTGGCTAGTCACGTGCTTGTACTCCAGCTCCAGGCTGCCGGCGGATTCGGATCTCAGCGCCGCCGCCACCCCCGGATCCGATTTCAGGCGCTTCAGGATCACGGATGACGTGGCGCCAGCTACGCCCAGCTCCGACACGATGCGAAGGAAGGCCGCCTCCAAATGTCCGTGCCAACTGATCAACCGAACGCCCTTGCCCCGGTTGGAGGCCGCCTTGCCGCCGCCGCCCTCGTCACCAGAATCGTCCGCGGCAGAGCCGTCGGATTCGTCGCCGTAAGCAGCAGCACCACCACCAGCAGCCGCGGCCGCGGCGGGCACGGCGGAGGCGGAGGCGCTGCCGCCGCCCGGGCGCGGCTTGGTGCCGCCGCCGTTGGCGGCAGTGGCGGTGGCCGCCGCGGCCGCGGCTGCGGCGGCGGTGCCGGCTGGGCCGGTGCCAGAGGTGGCGAGGGTGGAGAGGATGGCGGCGCAGGCAGCGGGCGGCAGACCCAACGCCGCCGCCACCGCCGCCACATTCGCCTGCTGCTGCGGCGTCAGGAGCGACAGGCCTGAGACCGCGCCGCCAGCTGCTGCCGCCGCCGCCGCCGGCCCCATGCCCGCGCCGCGACCGCTGCGACCGGCCTGCCCGCCGGCCGGCCTCGCCGCCGCCGCGCCGCGGCCCCCCGCCGCCGGGGCACTGCCTCCGCGAGCACGCTTGGCGCCGCCACCCCCGCCGGCCCCGCCCGGGCCCCCGCCGCCACGCCCTTTTGCGGATCGGCCGTCAAACAACACAAAGTCCTCATCGTCATCATCATCGTCGCCGCCGCCCGCGTGCCAAGACACATCACTGTCGCTGTCATCACCACCCCGCCGCCGCTTCTTCTTTTTGCTGGCGCCTCCACCTCCGCCACCGCCACCTCCGCCGCGCGGAGCGCCGGCACCGGCACCGGGCGCCTTCGGCGCTGCGGCCTGCGTCGGCGCCGGCGGCCTTGCCGCCGCCCTGAAGCTCCTTCCCACCTCCCTCTCCTCCTCATCCTCCTCATGCGCCTCGCTGTCACTGCTTGCCTGCTCGCTCCCGCGCTCCTCCTCGCTACCCTCCTCCCCGTCCGACGAGCCTCCCGCGCCCCCCGTACGCCAGCCGCCGTCGCTCTCCGTGTCACTGCCGCTGCCCGATTCGTCGCCCGAGTCCAAACTGAACCAGTCCTCGTAAACACGCCGCGTGGCGCCAAGCACCGCCCGCTCGCCGCCAAGCCGTGCAACCTCGCCGCCCGCGGCCCGCACCAGCATCGCTAGCGGCGTCGGCGCAGGCGCGAGCGCAGGCGTCGGCACGAGGGCGGCGTGGCCGCCGTCTCGGGCGGCAAGCGGAGGCATCGCCGTCGGCATAGCGGGCGCCATGAAGCCCGCTGGCATCGGGGCTAGCACGGCGGCGGTGGCGCTGCCGCTGCCGCCGCGGATGACTCGTGCCATGCGGCGGAGGGGCGGCTCCGCCGGCGCCGGCGGCGGCAGCTCCTCTCCCAGCCCCTCCTGTTTCTGCTGTGAGTCTCGGCCCTCCTCCCCGTTGCATGGATGCTGCTGCTGCTGCCCCTCCGCCAGAGGCTGCGGCCGCAAGCGCTTAGGCCCCAAAGCCGTCACAGCACCAGCCGCGGCGGGTGCGGCTCCCTGGTTCGACTCCTGTGCCGACCCACCGACACCGCTGCCGCCGCTGCCGCCACTGCCGCCACTGCCGCCCCCGCTGCCCCCGCTGCCTCCGACCAGTGCGCCCAGCAGTCCCACTGCGGCCAGGGCGCTGTGCAGGCGGGCGGTCAACATCGCCAGGTCCGCGCCAGCAGCTGCCGCCAGAGCAGAGCTAGCAAGCCCAGGCGGCCAGAAGCCGGGGCCATTCGGGTCGTCTTCCTGCTGCTCCTGCTGCTGGTGAGATTGCCGCGACTGATGATGGTTGGGTTGAGCGGCGACATCCGGCGCATCGGGCAAGGGTGCGTGTGGAGGGTCGTCGCCGGGGGTTGCGGTGAGGGGGGCAGTCGGGTGGTCCATGGGCCCTGGGCCCTGGCGGCCTCGACAGGGCTCAACCACGCCACAAGCCTGCTTCAGCTTCAGGCTCTACCCGTGTTGCGCATGTTGAGCCTGTGAGCTGCTTCAACCTGGCAAATCTGCACCGCAATCGGCTGTGCAGCGAAGTCATAAACCAAACATGGGATATGGACAGTAAAGAATATCAGGGGAGCCATATGAGCTTTCGTACCTGGCATTTGCACCAGCCGCTGCAGCGCCTCCAAGCACGATATTCAACTTTGAGCCTACCAAAGGGGTGTAACTTTGACTGTCGACAAGTAGGCAATGCCTTGACACATGCTATGTATTACTATGTTGTTGAAGGAGTTCAAAAGAGTCTCAGTAATTTCAAAATTCTGGTGACACCCACCGGTCTTGTTCTCGTGTTGTATACAAGCCACAACACCTCACATGCGAGACGTGTAGGCGCTGGACACATGGCCAGGGATAAGGTCATCAGGCCGGGTGTGTTTGAGTGCATCACCAGTGACTGACCAGGCTGACCCTGATCCACACACGTGCCTTCAGGACTGTTTCCTAGCACCCGCTGCCGTGCTGAAGAGTTCATGGCAGTATTCATCATGCCGACAAACGTGAGATCCTGACATTCTGAGGCACTGGCCTAGCAGCACATTGAGAACCTCGAGTACGGTCCTTTTCCGGTTTTGGTAGCGGAGGGGGCGGGAAAGGCCACGTGGAGGAGGAGAGCACAGCGCCGCCCAAGAAGCGGCGCAAGCGCGCAGGCTGGGGAGCCGGCCGGTGTCTAGGTAGCCGTCCGCGGTGGGGCTGGCAGGGCATGCGTAGCGGCATTACAAGTAGTGCGGCTGTTGACAACTGTGCTGCGTCTGACTGCGGTTGGCTCTGCTGCTGTGGCATCGCGACTGCTAGATAGGCAACTGGTTTGGCTATGTGCCTGTGGAAACCGACCCCGGCTATGTCCGGGCGATGAGGTTGTTCGGCCTCAGACTGTGGAGGGGCTTTCTCCGCCTCGGCTTGGTCCCCGCCCGGTCCCGGAGCCGGTCGCGAGCCGGTCCCCGGATGGGGTACACCTTTACATGTTCGTTCGCCCGGCCCAATTCGCCCCCGCCCGGCCCAGAGCTCGCCAGTTTGGGCCTGGTCAACGTCCATGCCAACACAGGAGCAGCAACCGGCCCTCAAGAGCAGTCCCAGTGGCGTCTATCAACTTCTGGGAGGTCATGCATACATATAGAGCTCATTATGCAGCACCGGGCCCGTCCAAAGTCATAGTTTGCATAAAGTCCCCGGCTTGGTCCCCGCCCGGTCCCGGAGCCGGTCGCAAGCCGGTCCCCGGATGGGGTACACCGCTTGTAATCACAACTCGCTCCTCGCTGCACGCACCCACAGCATACGTTTGATACACGCACCCACAGCATATGCTTCTACCCTGAGCGAGCGGAGTCGCGGGTACTTTGCTCAAACCTTAAGATTTTTCCGGGCGACGAGACTGCGCAACATGCAGCTGACCAGCTGCCTCGGCGGCACGTCGTCGCGCCTGGTCTCGCGCCGTGCGGTCGCGCCTGCGACTGTGCGCGTTCCTGCGCCCAAGATGCTGGGCCCCCACATCCCCAAGCTGCCTTCGGCTCGCGGCATGCGCGCCGCTTGCCGGGCGCAGTTTTCAGACGAGGTTATGCTCGGCGCCCTGGTTTATTGGGGCGCGGTTGTGCCCTACACGGTGAGCGCGCCCCGCACCCCGGCGCTTGCGTCATCCCCGGCACCACAGCCCGAGCACAAGTCAGTTTCACGACTGCGCCCTTGTTTCGTGACCGCAGCTGCTGTCCAGCATCACCACGTCCATCAAGGGGGAACTTGCCGTCCTCAAGAAGGACATCGCGGCGGACAGCAAGGCTGCGGATGACCGCTGGGCGGTCGCTGAGGCCCGGTGGTACGCGCTTGCCCAGCGCGTTGCGGCGCTGGAGGTGTTGGCGACCGGAAAGCTGCCGGTGACTAAGGCCCCAGGTGCGGCGCCTCTTTGGGCTAGGCTGCCGCTCAGGCGCTCGAGTCAGGTGGCCCGTGAAGGATCCGGGAAGCGTGAGGCCGTTTGCTTGCGCATGGGGGCATTGCGGTCATGTCCCCATCCGCCGCCACGTCACGCCTTCTGCCGTGGCGGCCCTGCGTTTAGTTGACTGCATGCACCTCCCTGTCTGCTCACGGCTGCTGCTCCCCGTCGCCTCACGTCGGCCCCAGGCGACGGCTGAGGGGGCTACGCGGCGTGAGCCCCAAGGTAGGCGTGTTGGGTCGACACAGCGTTTGGTCCTAGCGGCTTGGGACGGGTCTGCTCTAGACATCCTGCCTGGCCTCGCAGTTGCTGAGCTCACCCGAAGCCGCGGACGCCTTGACCCGCACGCCCGCAGGCTTACAAGCGGATAATAGAATTAAGGTGGCCTGCTGGTCAAGGCTGCACTTGCTCGATGCTGCAGCCAGATGGCGCTGGCCAGCCGTGCTGGCGCGGCATTGGTTGGTCCTTGAGGTCGTTGAAGCGTTGGTGGCTTTGGTTCTCGTGGGTAGTGCATGCGCCGTGCTGTGCGCTTGGAGGGGCTCAGCCCCTTTTCCCGTGACCGGGAAACACTTGTCCGGTTGGCTCGCCCCCCAAAGGGCACTGGCCTAGCAGCACATTGAGAACCTCGAGTACGGTCCTTTTCCGGTTTTCCCCAACCTCTGGGCAATGGCCCAAACACGCTGTTGCCCTTTCAGGAGACTCACTGGCAGCACTAAGTCCGGCACGGCTGGAGGGAAGCTGATAGCAGCAGCGCTCGCAGCCTGCACAGGTTCGAGGGTTACAAAACGGTAATTTGGTCCCTCTCTGGGCCTGCGTGCGTGCCACAGCTTGTAGCACAGCACACTGCGACGCACTGCGCAGCCAGCAGCGCACTGCGTGAGTCCAACGCCACTGCGCACGTGCAGTAGGTCAAATGACCTTGTACCAGTGTGTGCTGCTATTTGTCATTGCAAACGGTGCGTTGGGGCATCCATGGCCAGGGGCGCTGGGGTGAGGTGGGGTTGGGGAAATGTGGGTGGTGCCGTGGGGGAGAGGGGCGTGGCTGGGGCTGACCATGGATCCAGGTTGGAATCGTTCATTTGTGCGTGCCGTTCCCGGGTTGACGAGGGTGCGGGGCTGAGCTGCGGGCATGCGGGGGGAACTCCGCGCGACCTCGCAATTTCACAGGGTGTTGGCCCAGCCACTAATAGTACATGAATACGTAAGTATTTAGAAGCTGCGCGGGCGAGCACGAGCAAGTCTGCGTTCATTGGATCCCGTTTCTCCGGACTCCATTTTCCCGAAGAGGTGCTTGCTTGGGTGCTTGGCCCCGACCCCGGTCAGCGGTCCGGGAGGTGCTGCGCACGCCAGCATCCGCAGTACCGTTGATCAAACGTATGTTACGACTCTGGCACTCAGATCATACTAAGACTTCAGTCGCCATTACTGTACGAGCCTCCTGTCACCTCAGCTCTACGCCACTAAGGGCCACTACCTGTACACGCCTCCTCTCGTGCTCAGCAATATAACATTGAGTCCCATGTAAGTTGACTACCTTAGGGCACGCCCCATGGCTCGCATGGCGGTCCGCAGAGGCAAAGCAGGGTGTGTGAGCGTCGACCGCGGCGACGGGGAATAACACGCTCTCAGGGTTGGCGTAGCACGCGATAGTTGTAAGGCGACTCTGCTGCGGGGTCGCCTTGGTGTTTGCCGAGCGCTTGCATGCCATGGCTTGGCCATGACATTCCCGCTTGCCGGATACATTCCCGCTTGCCGGATACTTTTAGGGTGTATGGTGTGTATGCAATGTGTTCACACGAAACGTTTGGCCTGCGCCCAAATTTCCCTGCCAGGGACTGTTTTAATTAACCGGTCCTAATATACCGTTGTCTGAATCCACGCAGTTCGAATAACAATAACATTAGTCAGTTACGCAAACTACGAAGCTGACTTTGTAGCCCTTCATTTGCGACGGTCGCCGGCGCCCATGCATCGCTTGCCGAGCGCTTGCAGTTCGTCGCTAGCGGTGTCGCATGGCGGCCAACGTGGCCTATGTGACACGGTGTATCCCATGAAGTTGTGCCCGCGCCACAAGACGCGCTGTGCAAAAATCGTAGCAAAACAGACCCCGGGTCGGTTTTCATGTCGAAATCGTCCATAAACAAGCCTGCGGCTTGAGGGGGCCGTAGCTCAGGCCGCGGGGTTTGGGGTGCTTGAGGTGGGGAGGGGTCGGGGGAAGGGAACGCGCAGGCTAAGCAAAAGCGTTGGAAGTTGCATTCATCTTTGCAGCAGGAAGTGAGGGGGGCGCCGACCAGCGCCAACGCTGCAGTAGATGTCAGTAGACACGAAGGAACAGGGGGTGCAAGGGTGGGGCAAACGTGGAGGCCATGGGGAGGGGGGGCGGGGCACAGGCGGGGAGGCCCGGTGCGGGCGGGGGCACCCGGTGCGGGTGGGGCCACCAGAGTCACAGGCGGCAAGTGGGACAAGGCCCCCAACAACCGCACAAACGGCTGGCACTCTGTCGAAACGGCCTTGTCCAAAACACGCGGGGTGCCCTCCCGCACAACCAGACGCAACGGCGTGGCCGCGGGATGCAACGTACGGAACCATTCCGCCGCAACCATGGCCCATGACATGTCAGCAGCCAGGGATCGTATCTTATTTTGGGCGGACAGCTCAGCCTGAGCTTTCCGCATCGTGAAAGCGCAAAACTTTGATCAGGGGGCAGACTCCATGGCCCCAACAAAACCCCTTCAACCCGGGTAGAAACGACGTCCCCGCGCGCAAACAGCACGTCCTTAGCTGCAGGATGCCATATTCATGCGCAAACCTGGCTCCCAGCGTTCCAGGCACCGTTCTCATACCCAAACAAGCCGCAAGCTGGGGCTTTAGGGGGTCCCGTGGGGGCCTACTTTTGCTAAAAGCTGAGCTTTAGGGGGCAACCCGAATGCTCAGGAAACGGCCAAACTGGCGGTTTTTTGCTCAATATCATTAAGATACGAACCCTGTCAGCAGCCCACGAGCCCCCAGCACACACCGCACTGCAAGGCCAGCCTGCCGCGCCGTCACGTGCTGCACCAGCGGCAACAGGCCCAAGCACAACGCCCGAAGCATGTGCTTGTTGCCGGGCAGTCCCACAAACTCTAAAGGATAGAGCACCTTGCCCAGGGCGTACGCCGACGCCGCGACCGCATGAGAACATAGAGAACATAGAGACCGGCATTCGCACCAGCTTGCCCAAGACCCCCAGCACGCCCTCAAACGCAACGGGCAGGGGGGGGGTTGTGAATACCAGCCCAAGCTAGGGGGGGGTTGCATACCAGTCACCAAAAGACACGCCCAGCGACTTAACCGTGGGCACCACCCGCCACCCCGCCACCCCGGCAGCGCCAGGCACCCCGGCATGCGCGCCACGTGGGGCACTAAGGACGAGCAACTGCGCGGAACGGATAGTGCGTCACCATAGTGCAGTGGGATGTTTCATTTGGCTGGGATGCGCACTCAGGTTGTCACGAAATTTCTCCCCAGTTTCGCAAGCACCGCTCAAATACCACTCATGCGTGGCTTATAAGAATTCAACTGATGCGATACGACCAGGAAATGGTGTGCTGAGGCATGGTGCGGCACCCATCATCCCCTGCCTGCCCTCCAGGCCCGCTCCCCGCGTACTATCGCCACATTAATACATAGTGCGTATCATTACGCACTGTACAACGTACAATGCAACCCTGCTTAGTGGCGCCAAGCATGACGGCCGCACGGTGTTTCGCTGAGGGCCCCGAACCATTTTGACACTGCACTGACCAACTGGCACACACATGACATCATAACTGATACCTAGCTAACTTCTTGGCCTTCTTCTTTGCAAGAACTGCACGTTTGTGACGTTTGCGGTCTGAGTCCTTCTTCTGCCGTTCAGCACGCTGCGCGTCAGACTCTTTGGAGCGCGCCTCCCGTTTCCGTTGCGCATCGTGTTGCCGGTGTGCATCACCGTGCGAGCCAGGACTGGTGCCGGAGGCCGTGGC
Organism: Chlamydomonas reinhardtii; assembly: GCF_000002595.2. Lineage (NCBI taxonomy): Eukaryota > Viridiplantae > Chlorophyta > Chlorophyceae > Chlamydomonadales > Chlamydomonadaceae > Chlamydomonas > Chlamydomonas reinhardtii. The sequence goes on along the minus strand of NC_057014.1, from coordinate 532,919 downwards.
CGCGGCGGGCGCGCTCAAGCCCGCAGTCACCGCGGCGTTGCTGCAAGCAGAGGGGACAGGGCAGGGAAAGCGAGGGCAGAGAAGCAGTCACATTAAACTGACACTCTCGTGTCCATCATCAGGCGGGCAGTGAAGCAAGAACGCAGGCGCCACAGGCACAGCGAACGGGAGAGCTAGGTGTGCGGAGCGACAGGGGGGTGGAGCTGCAAAGACGCACGCGACTGACCTGGGCGCGGCCACAACGTGCGAGCCAGGGCTGGTGCCGGAGGCCGTGGCCGCGGCGGGCGCGCTCAAGCCCGCAGACACCGCGGCGTTGCTGCAAGCAGAGGGGACAGGGCAGGGAAAGCGAGGGCAGAGAAGCAGTCACATTAAACTGACACTCTCGTGTCCATCATCAGGCGGGCAGTGAAGCAAGAACGCAGGCGCCACAGGCACAGCGAACGGGAGAGCTAGGTGTGCGGAGCGACAGGGGGGGTGGAGCTGCAAAGATGCACGCGACTGACCTGGGCGCGGCCACAACGTGCGAGCCAGGGCTGGTGCCGGAGGCAGTGGCCGCGGCGGGCGCGCTCAAGCCCGCAGTCACCGCGGCGTTGCTGCAAGCACAGGGGACAGGGCAGGGAAAGCGAGGGCAGAGAAGCAGTCACATTAAACTGACACACGCGTGTCCATCATCAGGCGGGCAGTGAAGCAAGAACGCAGGCGCCACAGGCACAGCGAACGGGAGAGCTAGGTGTGCGGAGCGACAGGGGGGGTGGAGCTGCAAAGACGCACGCGACTGACCTGGGCGCGGCCACAACGTGCGAGCCAGGGCTGGTGCCGGAGGCCGTGGCCGCGGCGGGCGCGCTCAAGCCCGCAGACACCGCGGCGTTGCTGCAAGCAGAGGGGACAGGGCAGGGAAAGCGAGGGCAGAGAAGCAGTCACATTAAACTGACACACGCGTGTCCATCATCAGGCGGGCAGTGAAGCAAGAACGCAGGCGCCACAGGCACAGCGAACGGGAGAGCTAGGTGTGCGGAGCGACAGGGGGGTTGGAGCTGCAAAGATGCACGCGACTGACCTGGGCGCGGCCACAACGTGCGAGCCAGGGCTGGTGCCGGAGGCAGTGGCCGCGGCGGGCGCGCTCAAGCCCGCAGTCACCGCGGCGTTGCTGCAAGCAGAGGGGACAGGGCAGGGAAAGCGAGGGCAGAGAAGCAGTCACATTAAACTGACACACGCGTATCCATCATCAGGCGGGCAGTGAAGCAAGAACGCAGGCGCCACAGGCACAGCGAACGGGAGAGCTAGGTGTGCGGAGCGACAGGGGGGGTGGAGCTGCAAAGACGCACGCGACTGACCTGGGCGCGGCCACAACGTGCGAGCCAGGGCTGGTGCCGGAGGCAGTGGCCGCGGCGGGCGCGCTCAAGCCTGCAGACACCGCGGCGTTGCTGCAAGCACAGGGGACAGGGCAGGGAAAGCGAGGGCAGAGAAGCAGTCACATTAAACTGACACACGCGTGTCCATCATCAGGCGGGCAGTGAAGCAAGAACGCAGGTGCCACAGGCACAGCGAAAGGTGTGCGGAGCGACAGGGGGGGGGAGCTGCAAAGATGCACGCGACTGACCTGGGCGTGGCCACAACGTGCGAGCCAGGGCTGGTGCCGGAGGCCGTGGCCGCGGCGGGCGCGCTCAAGCCTGCAGACACCGCGGCGTTGCTGCAAGCAGAGAGGACGGGACAGGGAAAGCGAGGGCAGAGAAGCAGTCACATTAAACTGACACACGCGTGTCCATCATCAGGCGGGCAGTGAAGCAAGAACGCAGGCGCCACAGGCACAGCGAACGGGAGAGCTAGGTGTGCGGAGCGACAGGGGGGGTGGAGCTGCAAAGACGCACGCGACTGACCTGGGCGCGGCCACAACGTGCGAGCCAGGGCTGGTGCCGGAGGCCGTGGCCGCGGCGGGCGCGCTCAAGCCTGCAGTCACCGCGGCGTTGCTGCAAGCAGAGGGTACGGGGCAGGGAAAGCGAGGGCAGAGAAGCAGTCACATTAAACTGACACTCTCGTGTCCATCATCAGGTGGGCAGTGAAGCAAGAACGCAGGCGCCACAGGCACAGCGAACGGGAGAGCTAGGTGTGCGGAGCGACAGGGGGGTTGGAGCTGCAAAGACGCACGCGACTGACCTGGGCGCGGCCACAACGTGCGAGCCAGGGCTGGTGCCGGAGGCAGTGGCCGCGGCGGGCGCGCTCAAGCCCGCAGTCACCGCGGCGTTGCTGCAAGCACAGGGGACAGGGCAGGGAAAGCGAGGGCAGAGAAGCAGTCACATTAAACTGACACACGCGTGTCCATCATCAGGCGGGCAGTGAAGCAAGAACGCAGGCGCCACAGGCACAGCGAACGGGAGAGCTAGGTGTGCGGAGCGACAGGGGGGTTGGAGCTGCAAAGACGCACGCGTCTGACCTGGGCGCGGCCACAACGTGCGAGCCAGGGCTGGTGCCGGAGGCAGTGGCCGCGGCGGGCGCGCTCAAGCCCGCAGTCACCGCGGCGTTGCTGCAAGCACAGGGGACAGGGCAGGGAAAGCGAGGGCAGAGAAGCAGTCACATTAAACTGACACACGCGTGTCCATCATCAGGCGGGCAGTGAAGCAAGAACGCAGGCGCCACAGGCACAGCGAACGGGAGAGCTAGGTGTGCGGAGCGACAGGGGGGGTGGAGCTGCAAAGACGCACGCGACTGACCTGGGCGCGGCCACAACGTGCGAGCCAGGGCTGGTGCCGGAGGCCGTGGCCGCGGCGGGCGCGCTCAAGCCCGCAGTCACCGCGGCGTTGCTGCAAGCAGAGGGTACGGGGCAGGGAAAGCGAGGGCAGAGAAGCAGTCACATTAAACTGACACACGCGTGTCCATCATCAGGCGGGCAGTGAAGCAAGAACGCAGGCGCCACAGGCACAGCGAACGGGAGAGCTAGGTGTGCGGAGCGACAGGGGGGGGGAGCTGCAAAGACGCACGCGACTGACCTGGGCGCGGCCACAACGTGCGAGCCAGGGCTGGTGCCGGAGGCCGTGGCCGCGGCGGGCGCGCTCAAGCCTGCAGACACCGCGGCGTTGCTGCAAGCAGAGAGGACGGGACAGGGAAAGCGAGGGCAGAGAAGCAGTCACATTAAACTGACACTCTCGTGTCCATCATCAGGCGGGCAGTGAAGCAAGAACGCAGGTGCCACAGGCACAGCAATCAGGAGAGCTAGGTGTGCGGAGCGACAGGGGGGTGGAGCTGCAAAGACGCACGCGACTGACCTGGGCGCGGCCACAACGTGCGAGCCAGGGCTGGTGCCGGAGGCAGTGGCCGCGGCGGGCGCGCTCAAGCCCGCAGTCACCGCGGCGTTGCTGCAAGCACAGGGGACAGGGCAGGGAAAGCGAGGGCAGAGAAGCAGTCACATTAAACTGACACACGCGTGTCCATCATCAGGCGGGCAGTGAAGCAAGAACGCAGGCGCCACAGGCACAGCGAACGGGAGAGCTAGGTGTGCGGAGCGACAGGGGGGGTGGAGCTGCAAAGACGCACGCGACTGACCTGGGCGCGGCCACAACGTGCGAGCCAGGGCTGGTGCCGGAGGCAGTGGCCGCGGCGGGCGCGCTCAAGCCCGCAGTCACCGCGGCGTTGCTGCAAGCAGAGGGGACAGGGCAGGGAAAGCGAGGGCAGAGAAGCAGTCACATTAAACTGACACACGCGTATCCATCATCAGGCGGGCAGTGAAGCAAGAACGCAGGCGCCACAGGCACAGCGAACGGGAGAGCTAGGTGTGCGGAGCGACAGGGGGGGTGGAGCTGCAAAGACGCACGCGACTGACCTGGGCGCGGCCACAACGTGCGAGCCAGGGCTGGTGCCGGAGGCAGTGGCCGCGGCGGGCGCGCTCAAGCCCGCAGTCACCGCGGCGTTGCTGCAAGCAGAGGGTACGGGGCAGGGAAAGCGAGGGCAGAGAAGCAGTCACATTAAACTGACACACGCGTGTCCATCATCAGGCGGGCAGTGAAGCAAGAACGCAGGCGCCACAGGCACAGCGAACGGTGTGCGGAGCAACAGGGGGGGTGGAGCTGCAAAGATGCACGCGACTGACCTGGGCGCGGCCACAACGTGCGAGCCAGGGCTGGTGCCGGAGGCCGTGGCCGCGGCGGGCGCGCTCAAGCCTGCAGACACCGCGGCGTTGCTGCAAGCAGAGAGGACGGGACAGGGAAAGCGAGGGCAGAGAAGCAGTCACATTAAACTGACACACGCGTGTCCATCATCAGGCGGGCAGTGAAGCAAGAACGCAGGCGCCACAGGCACAGCGAACGGGAGAGCTAGGTGTGCGGAGCGACAGGGGGGGTGGAGCTGCAAAGACGCACGCGACTGACCTGGGCGCGGCCACAACGTGCGAGCCAGGGCTGGTGCCGGGGGCAGTGGCCGCGGCGGGCGCGCTCAAGCCCGCAGTCACCGCGGCGTTGCTGCAAGCACAGGGGACAGGGCAGGGAAAGCGAGGGCAGAGAAGCAGTCACATTAAACTGACACACGCGTGTCCATCATCAGGCGGGCAGTGAAGCAAGAACGCAGGCGCCACAGGCACAGCGAACGGTGTGCGGAGCAACAGGGGGGGTGGAGCTGCAAAGATGCACGCGACTGACCTGGGCGCGGCCACAACGTGCGAGCCAGGGCTGGTGCCGGAGGCCGTGGCCGCGGCGGGCGCGCTCAAGCCCGCAGTCACCGCGGCGTTGCTGCAAGCAGAGGGTACGGGGCAGGGAAAGCGAGGGCAGAGAAGCAGTCACATTAAACTGACACACGCGTGTCCATCATCAGGCGGGCAGTGAAGCAAGAACGCAGGCGCCACAGGCACAGCGAACGGTGTGCGGAGCAACAGGGGGGGTGGAGCTGCAAAGATGCACGCGACTGACCTGGGCGCGGCCACAACGTGCGAGCCAGGGCTGGTGCCGGAGGCCGTGGCCGCGGCGGGCGCGCTCAAGCCTGCAGACACCGCGGCGTTGCTGCAAGCAGAGAGGACGGGACAGGGAAAGCGAGGGCAGAGAAGCAGTCACATTAAACTGACACCCTCGTGTCCATCATCATGCGGGCAGTGAAGCAAGAACGCAGGTGCCACAGGCACAGCAATCAGGAGAGCTAGGTGTGCGGAGCGACAGGGGGGTCGGAGCTGCAAAGACGCACGCGACTGACCTGGGCGCGGCCACAACGTGCAAGCCAGGGCTGGTGCCGGAGGCCGTGGCCGCGGCGGGCGCGCTTGAGCCCGCAGTCACCGCGGCGTTGCTGCAAGCAGAGAGGACGGGACAGGGAAAGCGAGGGCAGAGAAGCAGTCACATTAAACTGACACTCTCGTGTCCATCATCAGGCGGGCAGTGAAGCAAGAACGCAGGCGCCACAGGCACAGCGAACGGGAGAGCTAGGTGTGCGGAGCGACAGGGGGGTTGGAGCTGCAAAGACGCACGCGACTGACCTGGGCGCGGCCACAACGTGCGAGCCAGGGCTGGTGCCGGAGGCAGTGGCCGCGGCGGGCGCGCTCAAGCCCGCAGTCACCGCGGCGTTGCTGCAAGCACAGGGGACAGGGCAGGGAAAGCGAGGGCAGAGAAGCAGTCACATTAAACTGACACACGCGTGTCCATCATCAGGCGGGCAGTGAAGCAAGAACGCAGGCGCCACAGGCACAGCGAACGGGAGAGCTAGGTGTGCGGAGCGACAGGGGGGGTGGAGCTGCAAAGACGCACGCGACTGACCTGGGCGCGGCCACAACGTGCGAGCCAGGGCTGGTGCCGGAGGCCGTGGCCGCGGCGGGCGCGCTCAAGCCTGCAGTCACCGCGGCGTTGCTGCAAGCAGAGGGGACAGGGCAGGGAAAGCGAGGGCAGAGAAGCAGTCACATTAAACTGACACTCTCGTGTCCATCATCAGGCGGGCAGTGAAGCAAGAACGCAGGCGCCACAGGCACAGCGAACGGTGTGCGGAGCAACAGGGGGGGTGGAGCTGCAAAGACGCACGCGACTGACCTGGGCGCGGCCACAACGTGCGAGCCAGGGCTGGTGCCGGAGGCCGTGGCCGCGGCGGGCGCGCTCAAGCCCGCAGTCACCGCGGCGTTGCTGCAAGCAGAGGGTACGGGGCAGGGAAAGCGAGGGCAGAGAAGCAGTCACATTAAACTGACACACGCGTGTCCATCATCAGGCGGGCAGTGAAGCAAGAACGCAGGCGCCACAGGCACAGCGAACGGGAGAGCTAGGTGTGCGGAGCGACAGGGGGGTGGAGCTGCAAAGACGCACGCGACTGACCTGGGCGCGGCCACAACGTGCGAGCCAGGGCTGGTGCCGGAGGCCGTGGCCGCGGCGGGCGCGCTCAAGCCTGCAGACACCGCGGCGTTGCTGCAAGCAGAGAGGACGGGACAGGGAAAGCGAGGGCAGAGAAGCAGTCACATTAAACTGACACTCTCGTGTCCATCATCAGGCGGGCAGTGAAGCAAGAACGCAGGTGCCACAGGCACAGCAATCAGGAGAGCTAGGTGTGCGGAGCGACAGGGGGGTGGAGCTGCAAAGACGCACGCGACTGACCTGGGCGCGGCCACAACGTGCGAGCCAGGGCTGGTGCCGGAGGCAGTGGCCGCGGCGGGCGCGCTCAAGCCCGCAGTCACCGCGGCGTTGCTGCAAGCACAGGGGACAGGGCAGGGAAAGCGAGGGCAGAGAAGCAGTCACATTAAACTGACACACGCGTGTCCATCATCAGGCGGGCAGTGAAGCAAGAACGCAGGCGCCACAGGCACAGCGAACGGGAGAGCTAGGTGTGCGGAGCGACAGGGGGGGTGGAGCTGCAAAGACGCACGCGACTGACCTGGGCGCGGCCACAACGTGCGAGCCAGGGCTGGTGCCGGGGGCAGTGGCCGCGGCGGGCGCGCTCAAGCCCGCAGTCACCGCGGCGTTGCTGCAAGCACAGGGGACAGGGCAGGGAAAGCGAGGGCAGAGAAGCAGTCACATTAAACTGACACACGCGTGTCCATCATCAGGCGGGCAGTGAAGCAAGAACGCAGGCGCCACAGGCACAGCGAACGGTGTGCGGAGCAACAGGGGGGGTGGAGCTGCAAAGATGCACGCGACTGACCTGGGCGCGGCCACAACGTGCGAGCCAGGGCTGGTGCCGGAGGCCGTGGCCGCGGCGGGCGCGCTCAAGCCCGCAGTCACCGCGGCGTTGCTGCAAGCAGAGGGTACGGGGCAGGGAAAGCGAGGGCAGAGAAGCAGTCACATTAAACTGACACACGCGTGTCCATCATCAGGCGGGCAGTGAAGCAAGAACGCAGGCGCCACAGGCACAGCGAACGGTGTGCGGAGCAACAGGGGGGGTGGAGCTGCAAAGATGCACGCGACTGACCTGGGCGCGGCCACAACGTGCGAGCCAGGGCTGGTGCCGGAGGCCGTGGCCGCGGCGGGCGCGCTCAAGCCTGCAGACACCGCGGCGTTGCTGCAAGCAGAGAGGACGGGACAGGGAAAGCGAGGGCAGAGAAGCAGTCACATTAAACTGACACCCTCGTGTCCATCATCAGGCGGGCAGTGAAGCAAGAACGCAGGTGCCACAGGCACAGCAATCAGGAGAGCTAGGTGTGCGGAGCGACAGGGGGGTCGGAGCTGCAAAGACGCACGCGACTGACCTGGGCGCGGCCACAACGTGCAAGCCAGGGCTGGTGCCGGAGGCCGTGGCCGCGGCGGGCGCGCTTGAGCCCGCAGTCACCGCGGCGTTGCTGCAAGCAGAGAGGACGGGACAGGGAAAGCGAGGGCAGAGAAGCAGTCACATTAAACTGACACTCTCGTGTCCATCATCAGGCGGGCAGTGAAGCAAGAACGCAGGTGCCACAGGCACAGCAATCAGGAGAGCTAGGTGTGCGGAGCGACAGGGGGGGTGGAGCTGCAAAGACGCACGCGACTGACCTGGGCGTGGCCACAACGTGCGAGCCAGGGCTGGTGCCGGATGCCGTGGCCGCGGCGGGCGCGCTCAAGCCCGCAGTCACCGCGGCGTTGCTGCAAGCAGAGGGTACGGGGCAGGGAAAGCGAGGGCAGAGAAGCAGTCACATGAAACTGACACTCTCGTGTCCATCATCAGGCGGGCAGTGAAGCAAGAACGCAGGCGCCACAGGCACAGCGAACGGTGTGCGGAGCGCCAGGGGGGGTGGAGCTGCAAAGATGCACGCGACTGACCTGGGCGCGGCCACAACGTGCGCGCCAGGGCTGGTGCCGGAGGCCGTGGCCGCGGCGGGCGCGCTCGAGCCCGCAGTCACCGCGGCGTTGCTGCAAGCAGAGGGTACGGGGCAGGGAAATCGAGGGCAGAGAAGCAGTCACATTAAACTGACACACGCGTGTCCATCATCAGGCGGGCAGTGAAGCAAGAACGCAGGCGCCACAGGCACAGCGAACGGGAGAGCTAGGTGTGCGGAGCGACAGGGGGGGTGGAGCTGCAAAGACGCACGCGACTGACCTGGGCGTGGCCACAACGTGCGAGCCAGGGCTGGTGCCGGAGGCAGTGGCCGCGGCGGGCGCGCTCGAGCCCGCAGTCACCGCGGCGTTGCTGCAAGCAGAGGGTACGGGGCAGGGAAAGCGAGGGCAGAGAAGCAGTTAGATTTAACAGAGCGCTGTGTCCCTCATCAGGCATGGCGCAGGGGCGAGGTGGCTGGGCAGAGAATCACGGGGCGGTGGCGCTGCGGAGATGCAACTGACCTGGCCACGGCCACCACGCAAGGCCGTCGTTGCTGCGGCAATGGGCCCTGCGGCCATTGCTTTACCACCTGTGCACACCTTGACTGCTGAGGTGACCAGGGCCAGGCGATGTGGGGTTCGGACACTGACTGTGCAGTCCGCTGGCTGGAATGTGCTGATGGCGTTTCTCAGTTCCTGCACTGATGCTGTAGAGAGCTTTGGTACGCCCTCCAACAGCACATCATCGACAATAGCTGCCACGAAGCTCCCTCCACTGGGGAAGGTCAACCTGACAGGGAAAGCTGGTGTATGCCCATGCCTATGGGAGTGTACGTGCCCAAGCTTGCACGCATACACCCCACATGCCTTGACGAACCCAGTCGTTCTCCTGCAGTCCGGCTTCTCACAGACAGGCACCCATGGTGGCGCCCCTTTCACAGCCTCCAGCGTCAACCTGTTGGCAATGACCGGCCGCTAAATCGAATGTGGGCAACGGCACACTGGACTGGACAACTTACAGTTGAGCGTTGAAGTTTGAGGCGCCCTCGGTCCATGCAGAAGTCAACTGAACTGTCTCTCCGGTCACTGCTGGACCCCGATACCCCTCCTTGCGGTACTGTTTTTGCCGCTTCGCATGCTTTTCGTTCGCAGCGGCCTTGTCCTCCACGGTCATCGCCGCGCGCTTCAGCCGTTTCCGGTCCGCATCCTTCTTCTGGCGCTCCGTACGCTGCTCCAAGGTTTCATCTGAGCGCTCACTTCGTTTCTGCGCGGCTCCCGCTGTGTCAACGTACGCTTCCGCGCGAACTCGCAGCATTCCGTTGCCGTTAGCTTTAACGACGCTCGTTCAACATGCTAGACAACAGGATGTACAGAGTACGTAGCCTTGCTTGAAGTGCATCAAAGCAGCGAGGCAAGTTCGACGTTACCGGGCTTGCGTCCGCACCGGGCTTTCATCCGCTCCAGAAGCGATGTGATATGCTGTGGAGAGTCTTAAAGGGACACAATCCACGCATGCCGCCTCTTGCAGGTGCGGCCCAACGTTTCGCCCTCCATTGTGTATCTGTCATTGCGCCGCGCGCCTGATCACTTTCTCAGGCATTCGTTTAATGCATGCTGTTCATCCATGTGAATGATACTGCACGACAACGCGAGCCGCTGCGTCCACGAGCGCGAACATCGCTCGGGACATTTTATCCTAGTTTGCGCCCAGGCGTCCGCGTGGCCAGGTTCGCGTGCCTATCTTCTTATTCCATAATAGTCGTATGTGTGCGTATACGTGCGCGTGCGTTGTGTGCTTGTGGCGGGAGCGAGGTCCTTGTGACCCGGGGTCGGAGCAAGTCCTTCTGCTCGCTTGAGTGCCGCTGCGAGCTGCGTTAGTCCGCAGTGGTAGCGCTCTATCGCTTTGCGTTGCGAGCGCGCGTGTTGTGTGCGTGTGCGTGCGTGTCGAGTGCGCATGTTGTGTGCGACGCGCTCGCGGGGCGCTAAGAGCTGTTTTAGTCCTTTGTGTTTGCGTTCTATCGCTTCGTGTTGCGTGTGCGTGTGTCGTGTGCGTGTGGCGTGAGCGAGTTCCCGGCGACCCAGGGTCGCGACAGAGTCTCGTTTGGCTGTCCAAAAGTCTTAGTCCTCCGCTCGGCTCTCCACTAGCGTTCCGAGGAGCTACGGCGACCTTTGGCAGCATAACAAGCATCACACGAACAAATGTGCTGTGCAACAGCACCAATCGAGCTGCTTCATGCACTCTGCGGAAGCCCTGAAGCCTCGGGTTGGCGCGTCAGCGTGTGAACAGATTTTACCCGCCATTAACATGTTCGCTTGTGCGTGTTGCGTTTTTCAAGCACGTCATGCGCATTCGCATTCGTTTTCCTTGAGCATCTTCGATAGCATGATGAATGAATCAATAAGAACGCCCGACACGAACTCGTCTACATTGCATCGTAGCCCTGCTGAGGCAGTCAGCAAAAGCCTCGGGGCCTCCAATGCGGCACCCCGCCACTCCTGGCAGCAATCAATTCGGCTTTCCTCATCCTAGTAATGTGATGGAAACCACATGCACCACGGCACCGGGTCCAGGTGGGCATGGCATGCAGTGTCCGCAGTCCCCCGCCGGCTGCTGCCTCTCGCATGCCGCATGCGGCTGCGGGGTCCGAATAATCACCTGTCGCTCGAGGTCATCACCGCTTCACAGTTCACACCCACTCCCCTGCTCACTCCTGCTCCCGCCATGAAACCAACACCCTGTCACTATGTACTTGTCCCACAACAGTCAGCCCACACTCATCCTAATGTCAGTACCAGTGCACGCTGACTCCATACAAAGCAAGCGCTTGCCTAGTGCCCGACGGGCACAGCGGGATAAAACGCGTACTGCGGCTGCTGCGGCTGCTGCGGGTAGGCAGCTGCGGCAGGCGGCGGCTGTGCCGCGTACGTGGGCGCCTGCGCGGGTGCGTAGTAGCCGGCAGGAGGCGCAGGGCTGGGGTAGTAGGCCATGGGAGTTGCGGGCGCGGCGTAGACAGGAGGTGCGGCGTAGGCAGGAGGTGCGGCGTAGTAGGCGGGCAGGGGCGCGGCGTGGGGCATGTAGTGATAGTGAGGCGCGGCGGGCTGTGTGGTGACGGTGGGCTTGAGCGCCTTGTTGGGTTCCCAGGTGAGGGCGATGGAGAGGAAGCCGCGCTGCTTGCGGCTCTTCTTGCTGACCACAGCCGCCTGGATGCGGTCGCTGCCGCTCTCACGCGCCTTGGCGAGCGAGAAGGTGCACGTGCCGATCAGGTCGTCCTTGCCCACGTCCTCGTCCTTGATCTCCACCTCCACGTTGTTCTCGTTGATGACATTGAAGCGGAACGTGTCATTCCACACGGGGTTGCGGCCGCCGTCCACGGCCGTGCGCGTGCGGAAGGTCTGGCCACCGATGCGGATGATGCAGTAGGGGTCTTGCCTGGAAGGGTAGGGCGAGGAGCCGGGTAACGAGGCAAGAGGGCTGAGTGCCAATCGGATAGCGCGTGAAGGGGCGCTCCTAAAGGGCGTCCCGGCTCAGAGCACATGAGACATTAGAGTCAACGCTTCCATTTCAACCTTCTCAGCATATGCATGGGAGGTGGGGCTCGCCCGGGGAGCTGGCGGGGGGCCGGGCCGCGGACGCCCGTTGTGCAACGGGATGGCGCGAGGACGGACGCAAGTAAACACTCACTTGCCGAACCAGTCCGCGTCCTTCAGGTCCTTGGCAAACTCCAGCGTCACCGACATCACACCCGCGTCCAGGGCCATGGTGGACAGGCTTGTCAATGAGCGTGGGCGCGGATGCACACGAAGCTTTAAGCCGGTATCAGAAGAAGAGGCTCTACTTGAAATAAGTTGTAAGTGGGCGTGAAGTACTGTATGTTTTGTGGTCTGTCGTTCTGAAGTTGCGCAAACTGCTTTTAGAGGTGTTGCAAGTGTACACCGAGCGAGGCTGTGCGGCTTGAAGGCTGTGTCGACAAAAGCTTATAAAACAGTTTGGGGCTTATATAACAATGAAGTCTGGGCCTGCCTAGAGTTGTGCGGAGCTGCGCAGACACGGCTGGTCGCAGGTCCGGTCGGCAGGGGTTCGCGCGCCCTGCTCGACGCGATGGGCGGTACGGCGGGCAGCAGTTGGGCACTTTGGCTCCACATTTAAACCATCATTTCCTCTTAGCTTGCAACCATAACAAGTGCGCCAACAAATCCAAAAGCCGCGTACATACCGCCCATACTTACAGCTCGCTCGCGCTTGCGCTTTCATAACTCCTCCAACTGCACGGCTTAAGCCAAGCTAAGCGGATCGTGCTACGCTCCTCAGTCGCATAAACTACAGCTGTCGACAAAATGGCCCTGGAAGCCGGTGTGATGTCGGTGACGATGGAGTTCGGCAAGGACCTCAAGGATGGCGACTGGTTCGGCAAGTGAGTATTAGGCTGATTTGGGGACCCCTGTCTATGGGGCGTGCAGGGTTGGCACCATACAGCTAGTGTGCAGTGCGGGGAGTGCACAGGGGCAGTGCACGCCGGGTCGTGTCGAGATTATCCGGGAAGGGGCCTGATCGCTGACTTGGGCGAGTCGTTGGAAGGGCGCGTTTAGCTGGGAAATGCATGCAAGTTCAGCGCAATGTGGGCGCCTCGTGCCTCAGCAGCACTCAAGTAAGCCATGTCTTGGAGGATGCCCGCCTGGCATTTGACGTCGCGTCTGCTTGCCTCCCAACGCCGATTCGCTCATCCCCCTCTCCGCATCTGTTGTCTGGCACTTAACCCTGTTGTCCTCGTCCCGGCTCCTCGCCCTGCCCCTCCAGGCAAGACCCCTACTGCATCATCCGCATCGGCGGCCAGACCTTCCGCACACGCACGGCCGTGGACGGCGGCCGCAACCCCGTGTGGAATGAGACGTTCCGCTTCAATGTCATCAACGAGAACAACGTGGATGTGGAGATCAAGGACGAGGACGTGGGCAAGGACGACCTGATCGGCACGTGCACCTTCTCGCTCGCCAAGGCGCGTGAGAGCGGCAGCGACCGCATCCAGGCGCCTGTGGTCAGCAAGAAGAGCCGCAAGCAGCGCGGCTTCCTCTCCATCGCCCTCAGCTGGGAGCCCAACAAGGCGCTCAAGTCAAATGACAACGCCGCCGCCGCCCACGCGCCCCACCACCAGCAGCAGCACTACCAGCACCCCCCGCCAATGGCCTACGCCGCCGCACCCCCGCCCGCCTATTACGCTGCCCCGCCCGCTCCTGCCTATTACGCCGCCCCGCCCCCGGCCGCCGCCTACTACCCCGCTGCTGCCTACCCGCCGGCACCTATGGCCGCATACCCTCCTGGCGCCTACCCTCCCCAGCCTTACCCGGGTGCGGTGCCGCCGGGCCACCGGTAGACACTGGAGACGTTTCTGGTCAGCTGTTTATTGGGGCCAGTGCGTGAAGCACCTTCTGAAGTAAGGCGGGTTAGCCTGGGGTGCCATGTATCTGTGAACAGCACCTAGCTAGCTGCTGCGTTTTTACCGTTGTCCCACATTGATTCTTTCGCGTTCTTTCCGGTGAGCCTCGCATGGTATGGGGGGCATTAGTAAGTAAGGTGGAGCTCGTATGTGCAAGCCCGCAAGCAGCTGGGTGGGTTGGACGCTGTCATCGCCGGCAAGCAGTGACTACCAATGTGCCTTACTACGCTTCCTAGTGGGGGCAATGCGGGTTTGTAGCTTTGCAGTATGGCATGGTGATTGCGCCGTATGTGTGAATACTGATAGTATGGAGCAGCCTCGTGCTTGCCGGCTAGAGAACTTTTCAAATGATATGCCAACGGGACGCATGCATAGCGTTACTTGGTGTTGCCTTGTGTTGTGGCACCAACATGCAATTCTAGTCCTCTGAACGCAACCAATGCTCTTCTTGATGGTCTGCGGAAGCGCTATAAGGTAGCGTCTTGCTGGAATGGCGCCTGAGGTGGGACAGGCACAACTAACAACTGTAAATCATGCGCATTGGCGATGCAGCCCATCCAACTGCCCAACATGCAGCATGCAGCCCGGGGCGATGCATTGCCGAATGCAGTGGGAGTCGAGTGGGACTGCTGGGTAAAGGGACAGGGGCAGGATAGGCAGGGTGGGGGCCGGTCGGCAGCAGGGAAGAGCGCGAATGTTCGACGGCAAAATCAGCAACGGATTATGACGCAGGGCTGCGCAAGGGGAACTCAAGCCCAGAACTGGTTCTGATGTGTGTGCGGTATCCACCATCCGGCATCCGGCTGTAAACACGGCCCAGTCAGGCTGCTGGGGGAAAGGGTGTCTGGCGGCCGTGGGGGTTACAGCACGTGGTGAAACGGGGTGCATCGGAACTGCGCATTCTGAGTCCAGTACTTCAGCCCCGACAGCCGAGTCCCGTGTGATGCGTAGCAATGCAATTAAATGGCATTCACATCGATTCCAAGAAAATGTCGTAGTGCTTGGAAATGCGCTGATGTGGAAGTTGGAGCACGCTGCTAAAGCGAGCTGTCGGGACCCCAGGGTTGCCGCACCCTGCGTGCGTGTGGCTTGTACGTAGCTTCGAGTGGGTGCGCACGAGCGTGCGTAGCGTGTTACAGCAGCCTGACCAGCAGCGCCCCGTCACAGGCCCGGGAAGCACCGGCGGGGATGAGCGAGCAAGTCCTGGGTGTGCGGTGGCTGCACTTGAACCAGCGCGGCGCTTGTCAACAGCGCCGTCCTGCCTCACGCGCTCGGTGCGCCCAGCCAGCCCGGACCACCCGCCCGCGCGCCGCCACACTACACGCAAACACAAACACACAGACACACACACACACGCAACCAACTTTCAAACCGCACCTCCCCGCCGACACGGCCTGATGAACACTACGCACGTCTCCTCATGCCTGTACCGCCATCGTGTACAAACTGACAGCAAACCCTTTCCGCCCCCGCTATAATCGATCTACATACCCTTCCCACCCGGCGCCCCTCCACTACAACTAACGCACCCTCTATCCGGGTGTCCGCCCACCCTCTGACTTTCCCTTGCAATGAGCTTCCGGGTCTTCCACCTCTTGACCAACCAACTACGTAGTTCGCCCCCTGCTCTTGCCGAGACTGCGCCATCTCCATGTATGCATCCTTCAAACTGTCATGCATGCGGCCTGCCCGTACAGCGAGCGGCACGCAGTTGCGAACTGCTGATGCAATCAATCCCTTACGCATCCGAAGCGCAGTAGCAGAGCGGCCCTGCCCGCACAGCGAGCGGCACGCATTTGCGAACTGATGCAATCAATCCCTTACGCATCCGAAGCGTAGTGGCATAGCGGCCCTGCAATGCGGTCGAGGCGGCGCACAATCTGTGGCACCACTGACGCATCTGCCACCGCGTCAGCCTTGCTTCTATTAATCATCCTCGCACCCGCCATGCACTACTGCCACTTCCTTGCCTGCCTGATTGCCTGGCCGCTGCGCGTGGCAGCAGCTAGCTCCTCGTAATAAGCCCGATGCACAGCCCGACAGCGCCAACGCTCCAGCCACCCGCCACCATTCCACGGGCGCATCAATCTCAACGCCCTGCATTATTGTTCTGGAAGTGGGAAGGGTGGCGGGCCGTGCTTCACATGGTGCCGTCTCTGTGCATCACTATGCACTACCTCAACGTCAGCCCAGCTCGCATAGGCTTCTACAGCTTTTCCGACCTACCCCTGCGCTGCTGCGCGATTGACATCCGAATCCGTGTTCGACATGCACACAGCTAGACCCGTACACTCACAAAGAGCTCTAATTGTGCTCTCTACCACGCACACACGCGCATACACAAACACCCAGTACCGTATCTGCCAGTCATCCGCAGCAAACACCCAGAACCGTATCTGTCACTCATCAGCAACAAACACCCAGTGCCGTATCTGCCAATCATCAGCAGAGTTACTATCCTAACAATGCTTGCTGCATTGCGGCAGCATGCAGGGCGGGACGCATGCGTGCATGCGTGCGCCTGCTTCCTTGCAGTGCCAAAACTGATTACGCCTCCGGGTGTGTTTGGGGCCTTCCACAGCTGTCAGCAACCCTCTTCCCTCGCGGCCCCTCTTCGTATTTATTCTCTTCTCTTCCTGTGGTAATTACCGCCACCTTGGAAAGTAAGTAAGCATGTGTATCGTGTCCGCATTCGTGCTGCATTCGTGGAGCGTGTGCTTGCGAGCACTATCTACCCGCATCTCAATGTATGCTCCTTCTCACATGCATCCATCCACCCATCCACCCGTCCGTGTAGGGAATGCAAATGCATCAAACTCCTTGCCGTACCCGCCAAACCGCGCACTTGAATGTACAGCTGCCGCCTACCTTATCATACAACGGTGTGTCTTTCCCAGTGACTCCCAAACCATTGGCAGTACCATGACTGTGTGTTCCTCAGCAACATCCACGCCATTGTAAAGAACGGCCCACACCTTTTGATTGCAAACATGCAGGCTCCGTGCCGGCGGGCCTCAGTTGCCTTTCGTCAAACCACAGGATCCCCGCCCAATCGACAACTAAGAGCGTAAGACATTGCGTAACTCCATACATCGTGATGTCATATTCATGAGCACACGCACGACGCTCATCAGCCCCCCGGCATCGTTCTCGTACCGTACGTACGCATACATATTTAGCAGTTGTCGGCATCCAGCCATACCTTGCGTTTGGCGCGTTATGTTTTAACTCGGCGTGTGGCGTGTGCGCCCGCCCCTCATCCATCCGCCCCCGCCCTCCATCCCTCCGTTTAAAATACGGCACATATGCGGGTGGCATGTGGCTGTGTGTTCGTGCCCCGACCTATTCTCCACCACGACCGACTTTCCTTTCTACTTGTCGCTGAGCCTCCTTTTGGTTCAGGGCCCCGAATCGCTGTCTAAACCCGTCTCACAAGCAACCAGACGAGCCCAGTACGCCCATTCAAAATGAGTGATGCCATCCCTCAAAACTCAGCGTGCCCGCACACCTGTGGCGCTCGCACTGAGCGCGCACCGGTGGACCAGCACGCGCAGCAAGCGCCTTCTCTGGCAAGCAGGACCGTGCAGGCGCATGACCGTGCAGGCGCATGAAATCCGCACATTCTTTTCTTCCCCAACAAGCCCAGCAGCAGCCTCCCATACGCCACCCACTCATCGGGATGCAAGCCCACCGCAGTGTCAAGGTGTACCGCCCCGTCCAATCCGCACCCCCATGATTTGCCCCCGCCGTGTGATGTGCCGCCCGCCACGCCGCCGTCCTTGACTCCTTACATCTACCCTCCCCCCACCAGCAACCCTCGCAATCCAAACCCACCGCGCAGCCGCTGGGGCGTATCAACCGCAGCATGGCGCATTGCTTCCATGCAGCAACCTTGTCGATGCGGCAACTTGCCCCGTCGTGGCAACACCAGCACCAGCACCAGTGCCGCCATGCCAGCCACTTAGCCGCCTGGCCACTTAGCCGCCTGGCCTCCTGGCTGTCGGCCTAGTAGATGTCGCAGCAGGGCGGCGCCTCGGTGAGGGCGTTGTGCGCGAAGTAGGGCCCCAGCCGGTAGCCCAGACCCTCCAGGCACTTGAGCTCCACCTGCATGTGCATGTGCATGTGCACACACGTAGGCAGTCATGCGCATGGCCACACGCACACGCAACGCACACGCCCCCCCTTAAGGAAGGAGGAAACTGCAGGGCTGCATGATTGGCAACAGCGAACGCAGCACACACGGGGTGACGACGTGAGCGGCGCAATCACGTGTTGCAGCCAGGATCCCAGAACGCACGCCCGCTCCCGCATCTTAGACAAGGCGGGGGCCAAATCGGCCGCACCCAACACACCACCGTACCGGACGCACAGACGCCCACTACGCCAACCCAGTCAGCCAGCCAGCCAGCCCCACGCATCCCAGTTTGCACTCACCGCCTGCGCGTCCTCGCGGCTGACCTCGGTGCCGTACAGCACGGTGAGCATGCGGCGCAGCATGTCCTGGTGCGGCATGCGGTCCACCACCTTGGTGGCCAGGTAGGCGCACGTGAACAGGATGGAGTGCAGGCCCTCCTTCTGTGGAGGGGAGGGGGCAGAGAGGGGAGGGGAGGGGAGGGTTGGAGGGGGATCAGAGGCGGGGGAGGGAGGAGAAGAGGACAGCAGGGACAGGGGCAGCAGGACCGGGGGGGTTGGGGGTGGTGTCGCGGTGCGGTGCTAGGCGACGGTTGGGGAGACGAAACGACCAAGGGGCAAGAGACGGTAGAGCGCGGGTTGAGTACCGGGTCAAACAACGGAAAGGGCAGGGATGGCAATCCTCTCAAGGGGCAGGAGTCCACCACACACACACGCACACCGCACAACGTTTTCCTTGTGCTCTTTAACACACGCACACCACCACACGTACGCCGCCCGCCACTCACGTGCAGGTACTCGTCCACGTGACCGGACGCCGCCTGTGCCGCCGCCGCCGCCTGCGCCGCGTTGCGGCTGTCGGGCTGCAGGTAGGCGGCGTAGGGCGCGAAGGGCGGCGCGGAGCACACGGCCGCGCGCAGCATGGCGGTGGCCTGCAGCAGCCGCTGGAAGTAGGAGGAGCCCAGGGACTGCGCGCGGGGGGGGTAGGGTGGGGAAGGGTAGGGGCAGAAGGTTGGAGGAGTGGGGGCAGGGTTGGAGGAGTGGGGGCAGGGGGGTGGGATTGGATGGGGAGGTTGGGCGGGAAATTGGCGTGTGCTGCAGTGGCACGGCGTAGCGAGTAAAGGGATGCATCACAACATGCCTTTGGCGCACCGACCCAATGCAACCCTCACCAGTGAGTACCACCCTGAACGCCACACCCGCCCAGCCGCCACCCCACACACATCGCGCACACCCACCAGCGCAAAGGCGGAGAAGCCCCAGCGCACCCCCGTGGAGTAGAGCATGGACTGCGTGGACACGGGCATGAAGCACACGCCGCCTGCAGAAGGCCAGGGGGGTGGGAGGCAGCAGGCAGGTAGGTGGGCAGGGGCAAGGACAGCGACGGCAGCTGGGGTGTAGGATGGAGCGGTGTGGCCGGCGGTGCGCATGAACGCGTGTTGGCACTGTGAGCACAGACTGGACAAAGGACGCAGGCCCCGCCCACCCACACGCCCACCCACAGCCACAGCCACAGCCACGCCACGCCACCCAACCCTACCCCACCACGCACCCGGCAGCTCAATGCGCGCCATGACGGCGTTGGCGAACGCCATGGCGGCAGGCGACTGGCAGTCGCTGTACACCGTGGGGCAGTACACGGGGCCGTAGTGACGGGGCCCCAGCCCACAGCCCGTGGGGGCCGGGTAGCGGGCCGGCGCCGCCAGCGCATGCGCATGCACATGCGCATGCGCGTGCGCCTTCGCCTTGGCGGCGCCTGAGTGAGGCCTGGCCGCGGCGGCGAGAGGGGTGGCGCTTGTGACCACGACGTTACCGGTGGCCCCTCCGGCGCTGCCGCACACGGCGACGCCCACGGCGGTGTCACAGCTGCCGCCGCTGTCGCTGCTCATCTGCTGCTGGGAGGAGTACATGCCAGCGGTACGGCAGGAGGAGCGGGCGCCGCCGCTGATGCTGCTGCCGCCGTAGGCGCAGCTGCCGCCGCTGCTGCCGCCTGCCTGCGGCGCGGCGCAGTCGGACGCGTCGCTGCCGCCGCTGTGCGGGTGCGGCGGGGCGTGTGCGTGCGCCTGGTGCTTCTGCTGGTACTGCTGCTCCACCTCCTCATCCATATCCATATCCATGATGTCGACATCAGCTCCCATCATGCCTCGGTGTTCCTCCTCATCATACCCGTCCTCATCGTCGCAGAGCTGCTCCTGACAGTCCAGGAACGTCTGCGCCTCCGAGCCCTGGGAGGCGTCGTCGCCGGCAGTAGCAGCAGCAGTAGCAACAGCGGCAGTAGCGGCAGTAGCA
Organism: Chlamydomonas reinhardtii; assembly: GCF_000002595.2. Lineage (NCBI taxonomy): Eukaryota > Viridiplantae > Chlorophyta > Chlorophyceae > Chlamydomonadales > Chlamydomonadaceae > Chlamydomonas > Chlamydomonas reinhardtii. The sequence goes on along the minus strand of NC_057014.1, from coordinate 512,899 downwards.
GGCGCCGCCGTGGTCACGTACGCCGCCGCCGGCACGCGGTACGGCAGCGGCGGCGCGGTGGCGGCGGCGGCGGCGGCGGCGGGCGCGGGGCTCACAGCCATACAGGCCGAAGAGCATGCGTCCTGACCATTTGCCACCGCCGCAGCTGCTGCGGCTGCTGATGCTGCCCTGCTGCTAGATGCGTGCTGGTGTTGCATCGCCACGGCCTGGATCGCCGCCCCCGCGATCTGACGCGCACTGCCAGCAGCGACGGCAGCAGGACTCAGCGACAGCCGCTTGTACAGAGCCGCGGGCGCCGCCGCCGCCGCTGTAGCCCCGGCCGCGGCGGCAATCGGGCCCACCGCGCCTGCCGCCGCCGCCGCCGCCGCCCGAGCAGCTGCGGCGGCGGCACTGCCGGGTTCAATGGCGCCAGCAGCAGCTGCGGCCGCGGAGCGCTTGTACAGGGCGGAGGAAGCGGAGGGGCCAGCGTTGGCAGCAGCGGTGGCTGCCTGCAGGCGTTTCTCAGCTGCCGCGCGCAGGTGATGGTGTTGAGGCTGCTGTTGAGGCGGCGGCGCGTAGCCCGATGCGGCGCCAGAGCTGGCCGCCGCGGCGGCGGCGGCGGCGGCGGCGGCTGCGTTGCGGGCTGCGACCTGCTTCGTGGTAGGGGACGCAGCGGGGCGGCGGCCGGTCAGTGAATAATGTAAGAGCGAACAAGCATAACCAACCGCAAGCGCACGCAACAAGGCTCGACATTTCCATCTCCGACGCGCCATTCGTTACCGCCTCACAATCCCCAGTCACGATGCAGCAGACCTTGACACACGTACCCACGCACCTGCTGAGCAACCTCAGGCGAGGCCTCCAGCACGTTTGCCTGCGCCTGCGCCTGCTGCTGTTGCTGCTGCGCCGCCTGTTGCGCCTGCGCCTGCGCCTGCAGCTGCTGCGCCTGTTGCTGCTGCGCCTGCGCCTGCTGCTGTTGCTGCTGCTGCTGGCGGGCCTGCAGCTGCCGCACGGCGCTCAGCTGGTGCAGCTGAGCGGCGGCGTAGCGCCGGGCGGTGGAGCCCTGAGGAGTTGGCGGGGGGGGGGGGGTAGCCATCCATGGGATGGTGTGTATCAAATATGAAGTGAAGTGCCGACGTCCAGAGGGGGGGAGAAGTCACACAATCTGTTAGCCCATGCACGGTTGCAGCAGACCACGTCGCCCACTTCCAAGCAATCCATTTCCCATCTCACAGTTGCATCCATGGCCCCACACGCCACACGTCCGCACCCCAGGCAACCCATCCACGCATCCGCCCACCCGTCCACACCCCAGCCCACCCACCCACCCACCCACCCACCTGGCTGTTGAAGTTGCCGTACAGCGCAGCCTTGGAGGACGGCCCCGCCGCCGCCGCGGAGGCGGCTGCCTGCGCCGCCAGCAACGCCGGGTTTACCACGCCACTGCCGCCCGCCGCCGCGGCGGCGGCGGCCGCCGCCAAGTTCACGACGCCCATGTTCAGGGTGTGCATGCCGCCGCCGCCGGCAGCGCCGCCGGCGGTGCCTCCAGCTACCGCCACGTGACTGTGACCGTGGCTGTGGCTGTGGTTGTGTGCAAAGTCGGAGAAAGCCTCTGCCGCCAGCATGCCGCCGCTGTTGGCAACGTCATCAGCGGCGGCGGCGCTGGCCAGGAGCATGGGGTCCACGGAGGTGGCCACGCCAAGTGGGTCGGTGGCTGTGTCGTTGGGAGACACTGCGTGTGAGCGGCGGAGGAGCGGGAGGGGAAGGGGAGGTAGGTGGCGGTCAGGGCAGGTTGGAGAGGGGGATGGAGGAGAGGGCGCGATGTGGGTCGGGGCAGGGGTGCGAGGGAAGCACTGGAGGAGGTGCAACACGCCCGACCCACATCGCGAAACATGACGCACGGTACCCGCAGAGGTCCGCCACGCCACCCCACGTGCGCACCTCGGCCCGCTCCTCCATAACCATATCCATCCCCTCTGCCCACAGCACATCCCACCGCAGCCCGCGCCCCCCGACTCACTGAAGGCGTCTGTGACCGCGGCCGCCAGGAGTCCCTTGTCGCGGGGCGGCGCCACAAAGGAACGAAACACCGCTGTGCCAGTGCCCGCGCCAGGCGCTGCCGAGCCACCGGCAGCAGCAGCGCCGCCGCCGCCGCGGGCGCCATACAGCGCGGCATGGAGCGCGGCGCCGCCCACCCCGCTGCCGCTGCCGCCGCGGCTGCTCAGCTGCCTGCTCAGGAGGCTGCTGCTGCTACTGTTACTGCTGGCTCCTGTGGTGCCCAAGCTGCTGGCCGCGGCGGTGGCGGGCTGCTGCTGCTGTTGCGGCTGTTGCTGCTGCGCGCCGGCGGCCTCAGGCCTGGCGCCGTGTCCCGCCAACGAGGACGCATGATAGGGGTACTGCTGCATGACCTATATAGCTACTTTAGGTCTGCTGTCTAAGCCAGCTGTGCTCGCGGTGGCGAGCTCGTGCGCCGCTGTTGCAGCGGCGCGGAGAAAGAGGTCAAGGTCGCCGTCTGCTGGATATGTGTCGCTTGTGGCTGCCCTGCTAGTTCCGGCGTGAAGAGGTCATAGAGGCTGTCCCTGTGGTAAGGAGGCAGGCCCGGTTAAGATTGAGGCCGTCGTGGCTGGCGTAAAAATCTGCGCATTGGTCCCAAGATTATTTTGGCACGTGGCCACCACACGGGGTCAAAGGCGTGCGTAGCCTGATAGCTGTAGCCACGCAGGGCTCGGCGGTTGTGCTATAGCAACAAAGCAGCTCTGATGCTCTGATGCGCTCCGAGGCGGCGTGAGCCGCTTGCATGCAAGGGCGGGGGTATGACGAACCGGTCAAATGGCCAGGCAACAAATGCGCCCCCGCGCTGAGCTCTTGCATCCCGCTGGCCAAGCGATCCGGTGGTGGACGAACGAATGCAGGGCCACGTCAGTTTTGTAGAGCTTTGCCGCGGAGGCCTGCCGCGGAGGCGCTTCCCGCTCTGACGCAACCCTCGGCCGACCCGCGCAACTCGCACCTGGTTCGAGCTCCTCGCCGGCTTGTCCGGCTTCGTTACAGTCCTTAATCAACTAGCACGCAGCGCCTATCTCTGCTTTCCTGACTTGTGCCCTTCAGCTGCGCTTTCCTGCGCTACCCTGCGCTAACCTGCCCTACGCCTAATCCTACGAAAGGAGCTGTGAGTAGTTTGTTTGTGCGCAATGTCAGGTTTGCTACATGTCGGGATGAACGCAAGTGAAGAGGGCAAGCCTGGTTGCGCCCCTGCTGGATGAGCACCCCCCCGACCCGGATTCGGGCGGGAAAGCGGCCCATGCTAGCGATCCACGTGCAAGCGCTCCGGCATCTCCCGTCCCCGGCGCGCATTCCCAGCCACGACACCAGCCACCATATCGTGGATTGACTCACATTCGAGGCAGGCGACGCGTTGAGTCTAGCGCGGCGCCGCGCCGTCGCGCGGCCTGGGACCCATGGGCCAGACTGACATGGGCCAGACTGCCATGGAGCAAGAGTTGCAGGTTCCACTCGCGCTGCTGCCTGACAGGGCCGACCCAGATGCCGCCTCCACATGCACCACCTGCAGGACATGGTCGCAGTATGCGGAGCAAGGGGGTGCGTGTCATGGATCTGTGTCCAGGGATGCCCCATGCAACCGTGGCGTTGTCTGTGGCTCGGTTCAGCTCGCTAAGGCACATCCAAGGCGGCTCGCCCTTCGCCCCTTCCCACAGGCCGGCACCCCTGCCCGCCCAGGCCAGCCCCGGTCCTTCCTTCGCTGCCTGGTAATGCTGTGTGCGCTGACGAGGAACCCAGCCAGATGGAAGCTGCCCTGCACTCCCATTCTGCCGTCCCGGCGCAGGGTGCGGCGCTATCGGCGGGCCTAGAGCAAGCGCGAGCCTGCACGCCTCCCACGCCTGTCGCCCCCACCTCCCCCGGTCTGTTCGGTGCCAGCAGCTGCCACTCGCACGTGGTGGCCTAGGCCTCACCGGCGGGAGGCATGATGTAGCAAGGTGTAGGCGCCTTGTCTTGGGGATCTTCTCGCGTCTGCATCCAGACAGGCGGCCGAGCGCCCCGGCCTGGCTGAGCTGACGTACCGGCTGGCCTGCTGACAAAGGCCGACAGGCACCACGTAGACCATTTCCAATTTGTTACTGTTGCAAATCGCTGCAAGCTGCACGATTTTGTAACTTTGCACAAAAACCCTAGGGTGGCGAAGGAGTTGTGTACATGGCGACGCGCGAGACGGCAGCTCTGGTTTATGTTAAGCGCTGTGTAATATCATTATGTAGAAGGCATTGCAACGCAAGCATGAATGGGTATCGCTCGCTTTCGTGCCGGCAGCCCCCTCCGCCCGCTGTAAGCGCCCGTATCTCTGCCTCAGTCCTTATACGCACTTTCTGCCCTGACGGCCTTGCATTACTCGGTTCCGACCACTGCGGGGCGGTTAGAACTTCGGAACGATGGCCAACCCGATCACAAGCTAAAATATACATCCAACCGCGTATAATATACTCGCAGCAACAGGGCGGCCAGGACATGCAACCGAGGGACGGCGAGGGTGCCGGTTATGCAATCCGGTGCATTCACTCGCGAATTATTGCGCCTACTCGAGCGCCGATAGCCTGTGCTGCGCTCAGTAACATATCCATTCACACCATGGCTGATTTGCAGCAGGCGCATGGGCGCTAGCGACACGAAAACACTTTGTCGCCAACAGTTGCAGCTGACCGCTGGTGCTGGTATCCCTATCATCGACGCACTTGTTCAATACAGCCATCCAAGAAACTGCCGGGCTCTCAGTCGCGTGCACTCGGCGCGTTTGACTAGTCGAGCGCTTTCGACCCCGGTATTACCAGCACGGCGCAGTCCCTTGGCCTCTTTGGATTGTTGCTGACAGTGCGAACAATGGCAGACTACAAGAATGCCTTCATTGCTGAGCCCAACGCCATCGGCGTTGAGGGCGTGTTCGGCATCGTTCCCACGCGTGTGAGTCTTCTCTGCTTACCCGTTTCTTTGCTATAGCCCGGCCTTTACTCCTGTTTTCTTGAGTCCTTGGACGACGCCGCGGTAGCGGTGGGGGGGGCCTGGGGCGCACACGCGGTCGAAGTCGGTCACGATAGGAAGTGCCGTATGGTGTACGCCGTCATACGGTGCCTCTCGCCCACTCGCCCTCCCGCAAAACCTGCGCTGACGCAAAACCCCTCGTCCAAACCCTCACATGCTCAAAACCTTCTGTGTTTCCCTCGTTACCCTCCGCAGGAAGCGTTCGCCCTCCAGGAAAATGACCTGGCGACGCGGCTGTTCCCGACCTCAGCCCAGTACACGGATGAGATTGGCTCCAGTGCCCCCTCCTCGGCCGTCCTGTCGCGCATGAGTCAGGCGCAGGTACATCGCCTGCACCACAGGCTGAGTCAGCTCCCCCCCGATGAGGCGGCGCTGATGGAAGCTGCGGTGGATGAGGCGGTGCACAAGCGGCTGCGGCCGCTGAAGGAGCTGCAGGAGCTGGACAAGAAGGTGCAGGTAGGTACGGACCCGCCGGCAACGGTTGGGATTCGTGCGGTACTGCTTTTAAAAGTACAGTACGACGTGAGGGAGGGGGGCTCGGCGGCAGGGGTCTTGCAAGGGTGGCGGGGGCGGGGCTGGAGGTGGAGGGGAGCATGAAGGCGGGGCGCGGGCCGTGTGCGTGGTCGCCAGCAGTCCCCCGCCCCCCGGCGCCCAGTCCACACCAGGGGGGCGCACTCCCCACATGTGCTGCTGGCCCCGCCTGCGACAGCCCCACCCGTGGCAGCACACGTTGGCACGCCTCCCCTCCGCCAAGCCTCTGAAAACCCCCTCTCAACCCTCTCTCAGCCTCCTTCCTCAACCTCCCTCCTGTTCCTCTCTCCTCCCGCGCCCTCTGCCCCGCAGGCTGCGGACGAGCAGCTCAAGGAGTACGGCGGCTTCACTGCGGCCATGGGTGAGAGCGCACCCTCATGGGGGCTGGAGGCGTGAGGGACCGAAAGACCAGGGCTGGAGGCATGAGGGACTGAGAGATGAGGGCTGGAGGCATGAGGAACTGAGAGACCAGGGCTGGAGGCACGAGGGACTTGGAGACCAGGGCTGGAGGACTGTGCACTGAAAGATGAGGGCTGCGCAGGGCTGATGGATGAGAACGCGGGAGGGAGGACTGGCGGAACGAGGAATGAGGAGGCCCCCCCGCCTTTCCCTGACCTTCCCTGCATAGCAACCCGTTTCTCCCTGTCACCCCACCCTGCCTCCCTCCCCCTCCCCCTCCCCTCCTCCCCTCCTCCCCTCTGCCTTCCTCCCCCCCCCCCCCCCCGCCAAGGCGCGCGCATGCGGGCTCTGGGCGTGTCGATGCCCTCCGTCACGCTCGAGTACCGCGACCTGGCTGTGCACACGGACGCACTGGTGGGCAGTGCCGGCATACCCTCCGTGGGCAACTCCCTGCTGGGCATATTCAAGGTGGGGTATTTGGGGGCGGGGGCGGGGGGGGGGGGGGTACCAGCCCAAACTAGGGGGGGAAACGGAGGGGAGGGGAGGAGGGGGAGGTTGTAATTACCAGCCCAAACTAAACCAAACCAAGCTACAACGAGCGGAGGGAAGGGAAGATTAGAGGGGGGGTTGTAAATACCAGCCCAAACTAAACCAAAACCAACGAGGGGGAGGGAGGGGTTGCAAGAGGTCTCAACAAGTTTTGGGTTTTGGGCATTCACTTGCGCCTTCCCCCTTTCTCCCTACAAACACACGCCTTTCCCTGTCGCTTTCCCAATGTACGCCCGGTTCAACGTTTTCACCCCTCACGCAGCGGCTGGTGTGTGTCAAGAGCAACACAGTGGACCACCCCATCCTGGACGGCCTCAGCGGCGTGCTGCGCCCCGGCCGCCCCACGCTGCTGCTGGGGCCGCCCTCCTCCGGCAAGTCCAGCCTGCTCAAGGTGAGGGGTTGCGTGTGTGGCGTTGTGGGGGGAGGGGGTGGGTTTGGGTTAGGGGGGAGATGGGGGAGGGGAGAGGTGGGGTGGAGGTGCTGGAGCGTAGGGCAGGGGAGGGGAGATGCCTGGAGCGGCGGGGAGGATGAGAGATAAGGGGGCGTGGCAGGTTAGTTTTGCTTTACACGAAACGCACGCACCCACTGGTCGCAGGTGCTTGCGGGCCGCTACCGCAACGGCCAGGAGGGTCTGCGGGTAAGGCGTGTGTGTGTATGTGTGCGTGTGTGCGTGTGTGGTCTGGGAGCGCACAAGGGGAGCGCGTCGCCCCCGGGTTGGAGTTGGGACGTGTCCCAGTGAGGCACAAGGGGGATGCGGTAGGGGGAGGCGGCGCTATCAGGCCTGGCCCTGTCTGCCACGGCACTGAACATTGCCAGGTTCGCCCGGTCGGCATGACGGCTGCCCCCTCAACCCACACTGGCCGCACCCACCCCTGACCCCTCAACCCTCAACCCTACACACACACACACACACACACACACACACACACACACACACACATACACACATATACACACACACATACACACACACACACACACACACACACACACGCACGCACCCACGTGTCACACGGCACGCAGATCACGGGCGACCTGCGCTACAACGGCTGCACCCAGGACGAGTTCGTGGTGGAGCGAACCACCTCGCTGGTCAACCAGGTGCGTGTGTGTGTGTGTTTTGGGGGGGGGGTGTTGCAAAGATGGTCGGTAGAGCATTTTTGGGGGGCGGAGGGGCTCTGCCCAATCCCAGGGGTGCCAGGGGGTTGCGCCCGGGCCGACGGGGTGGGGGGGGGGATGGGCGGATTGCTGTGTCCTGGAGTGGCGCTTGCGGTCGTTGTGCTCCGTCCTCACTGGGACCGGGGCTGTCGAGAAGGCGGAGTGCCTGGACCTGTGTGGCGGATTTGGATCCATGTCGCATGTACTCACTCCCCTCCCTCCTGCCCTCCTCCTGGCCTCCTCTCCCCCCCTCTGCCCCCCCTCTTTGTTGAAGTCTAGAGGAAAAGCGCCCACCCCACACGTCTGGGGTGCATTCCTTCCTCTGTAGTTCTCGGGGTATATGAGTGCTGATCGCTCCTCAACACTCTTCCCCTCCTCCCTCCCCCTCCTTCACTTCTTAATAATAATGAATGTGATCCTCCCCCCAGCACGACAACCACATCCCCACCCTGACCGTCATGGAGACGCTGGAGTTCGCGCACACGTGCCAGCTGGGCAGCCGGGGGGGCGGCTTCGACCTGCCGGGGGAGCTGAGGAGGTGCGTGTGCGTACGTGTGTGTTAGTGCGTGTGTGTTGGGGAGGGGGTGGGGGTGGGGCGGGGCAGGGTTCGCGCCATTGACATTCCATGCGGGTAACCCCCCCCCTCAGGGCCATCGAGAAGGCCCGCGCCGACGGCACCTACGTGCCGCCCGAGCACTCGGTGAGGAGGGGCGCGTGCCGGGCGGGGGGGGGGGGTCCGGAGTTAGAGGCGGGGGGTTCGGGATTTGGGGCCAGGGGCGGGATGGGGTCCGGGGAAGGGGGTCGGGTTGGGTTCGGGGGCCGGGGGCCAGGGTTGTGAGGGCCAGGGAGGCATGCGGATCCAGCGTTGAAGGGCGGGGAGGACGAGGTGTCATCAGGGCACAGGAAACAATAGGCCGTGTGCCCCATGGTGTCTCCCGTACTGCCGCCCACTCTTTCTCCGCGCTCACACACGTGCTGCTGCCGTACGGCGCTGTACGGCACCTCAGCTGTCTGACGACGAGCTGCTCAAGCTGATGGACGAGACGTACGACAGCGGCATCCGTACACTGGGCGCCATGCGGGCCATGGGCATCGCACACACCGCCAACACGCCCGTGGGGGACGCCATGCTGCGCGGCGTGAGCGGAGGTGAGGCCGAGGGGGGGGGGGGGGAAAGGGAGGGGGGTAGAGGGAGGGGTAGAGGGAGGGGTTGAGGGAGGGGTAAAGCGGAGTTATCGACTCACGACGTCCTAGCGGGAGGGAGGGAAAGGGAGAGAGATGTGCCGGTGTGCCGGTGTGGGAGGGGAGCCGCTCTTCGCCTGTTTCTCCTCCCCATTCCGGGTCTTGGCTTATCTCTGGGTTTGGACCCTCCCCTCCCAACCAACCATCCTCGTTCCCCCAAACTCTTCCCCTCAAACCTCCACCCAGCCCCTAACCCGAGCACCCCCACCCCACCCACCCCAACCACCCCTCAACCCCGACCACCTGTACCAATGTACCTGGCTACAACTCCGCTTCTTCCTTATTAAACAAGAATGTTTATCCCCCCACCCGCCGCTGCAGGCGAGCGCAAGCGCGTCACCACTGCCGAGATGCTGGTGGGCCCGCGCCGCGTGCTGCTGCTTGACGAGATCAGCACCGGCCTGGACAGCGCCACACTCTACTCCATTGCCGACCTGCTGTGCAAGGTGCGGGGAGGCGCGGCCCATTGGATCCAGATTTGCGTTCCTGGATCCGCGTTCCTGGATTGGCACCCAGTGGGGTTGGGTGCGGCGGGGTGGGGCCGGACTCTGCTCTATGTGTGTGCGCGCGCGGCCCTGGATCCAAACCCAATGGGGTTAGGTGTGGGGCGGGGCGGGGTCGGGCTCCACTCCATCCCCAGCTGCCGCGCTAAGTGCCGGTGCGCGGGGAGGTGCGGGGAGGTGCGGGTGGTGGGTGTGGGATGGGGTGGGGTGGCGTCGGGGGTGCAGGGTTGGGGTTGGAGGAATGCGTCTGCGAGGGTTTAGGCCCAACAGGCCACCTAAGTGAACGCCGCTTCCTGTTGCTGCTCTTCTCCTCAGCTCCACATCTTTTGCTGTCGCTGAGCGCAACCCCTGCCCCAAGATTGCCTACCGTCTACCATTACCTTAGCTGTTCATGACTGTAGCCCCCCAACAAAACAAAACCCCATCCATATCCCTCCCCCTCCCTCAGTTCTGCCGGCTGTTCGGCACCACGGTGCTGGTCAGCCTGCTGCAGCCTCCGCCCGAGGTGTACTTCCTGTTTGACGACGTCGTGCTCACCAGCGCCGGGTGAGCAGCAGCGGGCGGGGGGGGGACAGGGAGGGAGGTTGAGGGGGGAAAGAGTGGGTCGGAGGTTCGAGGCGGGAGGTCAACGGCAGGGTCCGTGCAAGGCTGGGGGGGGGGGCAGCGGCGGTTGCGTTATGGGGGGGGGGCGGCTCCCTCCCGTCGGATTAAGCGGCAAACCTGTGGGCGTGCTCTTATTTTTGCAGTTGCACTGCACTCATATTCTTTAAAGCATGGGTAGGCGTGTGATCGTTGCCTGGCGAACTCACTGATCACCTCCCACCCAGCCACCTCTCGCACCCCCACACCCACCCACCCACCCTCTCACACCCACCACACCCGCCCGCCCGCGCAGCCACATCACCTACCACGGCCCGCCGGCGGGCGCGCTGCCCTTCTACCAGCAGCTGGGGTTCGTGTGCCCGCCGCGCAAGGACGTCCCCTCCTTCCTGCAGGAGATCACCACCGCCTCAGGCGCGTCGAGATAGGGGGCGGGGTTGAATCTGGACCCAATCCCATCAGGAAACAGGAGCGCTGCAAGGAGAGGCTGCAGCCGCATATGCGAGCTATTGTACGTCACCATAGGTCATCGTTCATGATCATGAATGTAACTCCACCCGACCCCCCCCCCACACACACACACACGCGAACACACACACACACACACAGGCACGCGTAATGTTTTCCTTGTGCTCTTTAACACACACACAGGCCAGCAGGAGTACGCATCTGACGAGCTGCGCGCGCGACTGGGACTGCCCAGGCCCGGCGCCGCCGCCACCCCGGGCGTCTCCTCGCCGCCCTCTCAGAGCAAGGCCGCCGCCGCCGCCCTGGAAATTTCCAAGCCACAGGCGGTGGCGGAGGGCGCCGAAGGCGCCGCCACTGCCGCCGCCACCGCGGCGGCGGCCTGCAGCGGCGGCACTCGCTGGGTGATTCCGCCGTCTCAGGTGGCGGAGGCGTTCTGGCGGGACACGGAGGCGGGCCGCGACATGCGGAGGCTGCTGGAGCAGCCGTTCGACAAGGCCAAGGGGTGGGTGTGGGATACTGTGAGGGAGGGGAAGGGAGGGGAAGGGAGGGGAAGGGAGGGGAAGGGAGGGGAAGGGAGGGGAAGGGAGGGGGGCACCGTGGGAGGGCGGGGAAGGGAGGAAAAGGGAGGGAGGCACCGTGTATTCATGCGCATCCGGAGATAGTGGGCTACATGAATGGAACCCGTGAGTGCTTTTCCCACCTTTTTCCCACTCTGTGCTTTCCTCCACCCTGCGTTACCTTTCACACACACCTCATTTCTGCCACCCCACCCCCTTCCTTAGCCAGTCTTGAATGTAACCCCCCCCCCTCCATCCCCCTCCCCCACGCGCCTCTCCCCCGCCCCCCGCAGGCACCCCGCGGCGCTGGTGCGCACCCGCTATGCGCTGGGTCACCTGGAGGCGCTGGCGGTGGTGGTGCGGCGGCAGCTGCTGCTGGTGTCGCGCGACACCATCCTCATCAAGGGGCGGCTGATGCAGGTGTGTGTGGGGCTTGGGGGGGGCTGTGTGTTTGTGCGTGTGCGTCTACCAACCTTGCTACGATACCCCGTGCAATCCCTCCCATCGCTGCCACCTCTCCCCATCTCACCCTCCCACCCCTGCCACTCTCCCTCCCTGCCCCGGCCCCGGCCCCTCCCTGCCCCTGCCACCCCTCCCTGCCCCTCCCTGCCCCCGCCCCGGCCTTTACACACACACCACCCCCAATGTACCCCCCCCCCACACACACACACGCGCACCCACCCGCCCCCCCCATCAGGTGGTGGTGATGGGCCTCATCACCGGCTCGCTGTTCTTCCAGCTGGGCACCTCGGTCAGCGACGCGCGCGCCTACTTCGGCGTGTCCTTCCTGGCCGTCATGTTCATGGCCATGGGCGCCATGCCCGCACTGCCCGTCACACTGGCCACAAAGGGGTGAGAGGAGGGGGGAGGGGGAGGTATGCATTCATGACTAGTTAAGGAAGTGAGGGGAGGGAGGGGAGGGGGAGGGAGAGGGGGTTTGCAGGATTAAATCGTTGGGAAAAGGATACGAGCAGGGGATTCTCCCTACCGTACTCTCCCTATGCCAGGGGTTGGAATGACTCGAAAGATATAGGCCATGTTGGGCCGGCGCGTTTGGGGTCGTTCTGGTTCACGACAGAGGGTAGGCGAGGCGAGGCGAGGGTGAGAAAGTTGTGAGCTGCGTTTTGAGCTGCGGCACGGCTTCCTTTTTGGCTTTCCTTTCTCGGAAGCCCAAACACTAACCACCGCCACCACCGCCACCATCACCCACATTGCAGTGTGTGGGAGAAGCACCGCACCGCATACTTCTACCCCGCCTGGTGCCACGCGCTGGGTGCCAACCTGGCGCAGGTGCGTGTGTGTGTCTGTGCGTGTGTGTGTGTGTGTGTGTGTGTGTGTTTTGATTTCACCATACCGCCTGAGTGTGGGCAGGGCGAGTTATGGGGGGTGTGGGCGGGATGGTGGGAGGGCGGCAGGAGGGGACGGGACGGGTGTGCCAGCCGCAAGCCGCGTGTCGCCTCGACCGGCACGCCCTGGTGGACCTGCCTTGCATCAACTGCCGCGCCACTGCCCTTCTTATACCCCCCTTCCAGCCTCCTCCTCGCTCTATTGCATTTGGGTTCGGTTTAGTTTGTCTACAACGCCCCTCTTCACCCGCCTTAAACCTCACTCCACCCCGCTTTCACCCCCTCAAACGCCACCCCTGCAGGTGCCCATGATGGTCGTGGACTCGCTCGCCTACTCACTCATCCTGTACTGGATGGTGCGCGTTGGGGGGCCGGGTGTGGGGGGGCGGTGGGGTTCAGCGGACGGGTTTGGGGGGGGGAGGGGGGGGGGTTCAGCGGACGGGTTTGGGGGGTAGGTGGGGTTCAGCGGGATGGAGGGGTCGTGCCGTACAGCTTCAGGCCGTGTTCAGGCGTCCCAGGGCGTGCGGTAGGTGCAGACATGGGGGTCGGGGGGGGGGTGCCCGGAAGGTAGGCATGGGGGTGGGGTTGCCGGGTGTGGGGGGCGAGGTGGGGTTAAGCGGGGTGGAGGGGTCATTCATTAGCTGTCATCCGTCCGCAGCCGCCATCTGTTCAGGCTCTCCGCTCGGCAACCCCTCCCATGTGCAATCCCAAACACCACAAGCATTGCCATCACTGCCGCAAGCACATGTACATCCCACCGCACCTCATCACCACCAACGCCTCACCACGCAACCGACACCTCGTCACCACCAACTGCGACTCAGGTGGGCTACACCCCCGTGGCCGGCCAGTTCTTTGCCTTCTGGCTGGCCATGTTCTCCATGAGCCTCAACTCCAACGTGCTGTTCAGGTGTGGTGTGTGTGTGTGTGTGTGTGTGTGTGTGTGTGTGTGTATGAAAGTGTAGCATGTGTTTGTGTGTTTGTGTGTGTGTGTGGGGGGGTGGGGGTTGTAAATACCAGCCCAAACTAAACCAAAACCAACCAAAACGGGAAAACGGGGGGGGGGAGGTACATGCCCGAGCACGAGTCCAACACGAAGCGGGCGGGCGGAGGGGGGGGATGGGTGTGGGCGTGGGCCTGGGCGTCGGGCGCGATGGAGTGTGGGTCTCTAGGGCGCATTGGATTGAGAAAGGTAGCGTCCGGAGCCTATAGTAGTTGTCAAACGCAATGCACCGAATATCTCTGAACTGGCGCCTACCACCCTCACCCAGTATTCCTGCTCCACACACACCTTCCCTCTACACACACATGCTTCCGCTGGCACACACACACACACACGCACGCACGCACACACACACCCTTCCTCTACACCCTCCCTCCCTCTACACACGCGCACACACACACACACACACACACACTCGTGCCCACAGGCTGATTGCCTACGCCTCTCCGGACGCGGTGAGCGCCAACGCCTTCGGCGGCTTCGTGCTGCTCATCCTCATCGTGCTGTCCGGATTCGCCATCATCCGGGGTAGGGCCGGCGCGGCGGTGTGCAGGGTGTGTGTGTGTAGGGGGTGGGAGTGACTTGTGGGGTGTTGTGTTGGGTTGGGGCGGACAGGAAGGAGCAGTGGCGGGGGTGCTGGTGGTGGTGGTGGTGGTGTGTGCGATGGGACAGTTGTAAGGCAGGTTGGTGAAGTCCCGTAGGGTGCAGCTGGTTCCCAAACCCCGGCAGATGGCAAACAAGTTGCAACGGTAGGGCAGGAGTGCGCGGCTGGTCGAATGGCGCGGCTGGTGGTGCTGGTGCCCACACGTACCGACCCCCCACCCCCATACACGTACCCGCTCCCCCCCGCCTCCCCAGGCTCCATCCCCGACTACTGGATCTGGGGCTACTACATCTCGCCCTTCGCCTGGGGCCTGCGCTGTGTGGTCATCAACGATTTCCCCAGCCAGCGCTGGGGCTACCCCAGCAGTGAGTGCGGCCGCGGCAGCGTGTGTTGCT
>NC_057014.1:496388-498419 GCF_000002595.2 Chlamydomonas reinhardtii | reverse complement strand
CCCTCTCTCCCTCCCTCCCCCACATCCTCTCCCTCACATCCTCCCCCCCTCCCCCGGCCTCTCAGCCATCACGCCCGGCATGACCGCGGGCGAGGAGGCGCTGTCCACCTTTGACTTCTACACCAGCTGGGACTGGTACTGGGGCGGCATCGGCTACCTGTGGGGCAGCGCGGCGCTGTTCGTGGGCGCATCCACACTGGCGCTCACCTACCTGTCCAGTGAGGCGGGGGTGTGGGAAGTGTAGGGTGGGGGTGGGAAGTGGGGGTTGCGAGGATGTGTGGAAAAGCAGCACAGGATGCACTGAAGGCTGGGGGTCGGGGTTGTACCAGCCCAGATTGGACCGAACCCAATGCAGAAGAGCGAGCGGGGAGTGGTAAGGTATTAGTGAGGTGTGCGGGGGTTGCAAGGATTGGTACAGAGAAGTGTAGCGAAGGGGGCTGGTGGGTGGAGGTCCAGGTGCGCGCGCGCAGTCCGCTGTAACTCGTCTATCTGTTGCACATCATCAGCCACTTACACACATACATACATACACACACACGCACATGCCCCTCTGAAACCGCCTCCTGCCGCGGCTGTACAGGCGAGCCGCCGGTGGCGCGTGTGCCTGACCCCGACGAGCTGTTGGCCGCGCGCAAGAAGGCCGTGGAGGCGCGAGCCCGCGCCGCCGCAGCTGCCGCAGCCAAAGCCAAGGCCAAGGCCGGCGCCGGGGACGCAGCCAACGGCGCCGCCGCTGCCGCTGCTGCTGCTGCCGCTGCCGCGGCTGCCGCGGATGAGGGGGAGGTGGCGGTGACGGTGGATGTGGGCAAGCTGCCGTACACGCCCATCACACTCGTGTTTGAGGACCTGCGGTGCGTGGCGGCGCCAAAACTCCTGTTTGCGTGTGGTTGGGGTTTCTGAGAAGGACAGGGGGAGGTGGGTCGCTCTCCCCCCACAAGGCCCTTGTCCGCCGCCCACCATGCCACGCCTGCCTTCCCCTAACTCCCCCGCCTCCCTTCCCCTCCCCCTGTTCCCATTCCGCCACCTTACTCATGCACACGCCCCCACACGCCCCCCACACGCCTCCCCCTCCCTCCCCACCTCCCTCCCCCGCCCCTGCCTCCCCCCTGCCTGCCTGCGCGCAGCTACTTCGTGCCCAACCCCTCCGCCGGCGTGAAGGCCGCCCCCGGCTCCGAGCCGCCGCCGCCTCGCCTGGAGCTGCTCAAGGGCATCACAGGCTTCTCAGTGCCTGGCAGCATGACGGCACTCATGGGCGGCAGTGGCGCGGGTGAGGGGGAGAGGGAGGGAGAGAGGGGAAAGAGGGTAGAGGGTTGTAGGTACCAGCCCAAACGAACCCGACCCCAATGCAGTAGAGCGAGGAGGAGAGCGAGGGGTGGGGAGGGGGGAGGGGGAAGTGCGGTGAAGAAGATGAGGCCAAGGCAGGGCGCTTGCTGGAAGGCGCCGGAAGGTGGCCTGCCGCATTGTTGTGCCCCGACTCCTACAAGCCTGTGTTGAGCTTTTCGTGTCCCAAGCCCCCCAACCCTCCCGGCATTTCCGCACCTCGTCACCGCCCTCCTGCCCGCACCGCCAACCACCACCCGCCAACCGCCCAACTCCCCGCCTGTCTGAACCACAGGCAAGACCACGCTGATGGACGTGATCGCGGGCCGCAAGACGGTGGGCGAGATCACGGGCAACATCTGGGTCAACGGCCACGCCAAGGACCAGGCCAGCTGGGCGCGCAGCAGTGGCTACGTGGAGCAGATGGACATCCACTCCCCAGCCACCGTGAGTTGCGGTTGTGTGTGTGTGTGTGTGTGTGTGTGTGTGTGTGTGTGTGTCTGTGTGTGTGTGTGTGTGTGTGTGTGTGTGTGTGTGTGTGTGTGTGTGTGTCGGGATGGCGGGGAAACTAGTAGATACCTGGCTATACCGCAGTCGCCAGGCGGTTACACGCACGAAGCCTTACACGCTGCGAAACCCACACGCTGCAAAACCTGCACCTCCACCCTATTGCCGCGTGCCGCTCCGTTGTCAAGCATAGGCCACGCTCTCCTC
>NC_057014.1:491501-495837 GCF_000002595.2 Chlamydomonas reinhardtii | reverse complement strand
TAACACACACACACACACACACGCACACACACACACACACACACACACACACACACACACCACCTCCTCTCCCCCCAGGCCTGGACGCGCGCGCCGCCTCTGTGGTGATGCGCGCCATCCGCAATGTGGCGGCGGACGGGCGCACCATCATGGTCACCATCCACCAGCCCAGCATCGAGATCTTTGAGAGCTTCGACATGCTGCTGCTGCTGCAGGTGGGGGCGGGGTTTGGAAGGGGGGGAGGGGAGGGGTTTGGAGGGGGAGCCGGGGCGTGGCGTGTGTGTTTTGGAGGGGGTAGGGTAGGGGAGGGGCTGTGTTCAGCATTCCCAGAAAGGAACCAAGGGGGAGGTGTTGGGAGGGAAGGGAGGGCCTGCTGCTTCGGCAGATGTGGGGGGCGTGTGTGGAGGGTAGGGCAGCGGGAGGGGAGGGAACGGGAGCCGCACACACCCATCTCCTCTGCGAACTTGACACGTCCGCACTTTCCTCCAACTCCCAACTGCACCCCACTCCCAACCCCAACTCACTCCCAACCCCAACCCACATCCCAAACCCCACAACCGCACACACCCACAACCCCCACCCCCACTTCACTTCGTAACCTTGATGCATGTGACCCCCACCCCCACCCCACTGCTCCCCCACAGCGCGGTGGGCGCACCACCTACTTTGGCCCCATGGGTGTGGGCAGCAGGGGCCTGATCGACTACCTCACCGGCGCCATCCCGGGTGAGGCGGGGTGGGAAGGAGGAGCGGGCGGGAGTGAGAGGCTTGGCGTGAGGGGTGCACAGGCGAGGGCGTGGGCACTAAGGTGGGGGGTTGAGGCGGGGGTGAGTTGAGGCGGGGTGAGGGGGTGTGGGTGAGGGGGTGGGCAGCACTGGGCACCGCTGAGCCCACGCCGGCGCCCGAATGGCTGCGTTGGCCCTGACGGAACGGGAGGCGCAGTCACCACACACACACACACACACACATACACACACACACACACACACACACACACACACACACACACACACACACACACACACACACACACACACACGTGTCCTTGCAACACGCCACCAACCCACGCCTAGCTGCTGCCCCCCCTGCTGCTGTCTACTTCGCTGCACTTCTCTTCACCAATCTTTGCAACCCCCCCCCCCCCCTGCCCTCCTGCTTCCCCCTCCTCCTGCAGGCGTGGAGCCTCTCCCCGCCGACTACAACCCCGCGACCTGGATGCTGGAGGTCACGGGCGCGGCCAAGGCGGTGCGCATCAAGGCAGTGGAGGGAGCGGACTGGCCCGCCCTGTATGCGGGGTGAGAAAGGCGGGGGAGGAGGAGGCGGGGTAAGGGCTGGGTGTGGAAGGCGCCGGAGTGTGGAAGGCTCTGTTTGTGGCTTTGTGTTTCCTCGAGCACTTCGAGCATCTGACACGCACACGCGCCCTCCACCTCCCCAGCCCCCTCCCCATAAGTAGTATCGCTTGCAATTAACGCCTCTGCCTGCGCTCAACTAATTTAGCTTGTTGGGCTGGTATCAATATGCGCGCGCGCACACACACACACACACACACACACATCTGTTGTTTTCTTATTCGCTCGTAGGTGAGACTTTCATCGAGGATTGGGCGGGAGCTTGGACTTAGCGGCCAGGAGTAGCGACGCGGAGCTAGGAATTGTAGGAGTGCCTGGGCCTCACGGTACCGTGAGCACATGCATGGGTTTGCACCCTTGAGAGCGTGTGGACACTAATCCCCCCTCGAGGTTAGAGTAGCGGGGGTTGCGCGATTTCCGGTTGGTAAGACCGGCGGCTCACCGCAGCAGGTATGCGAGGTAACTTCAGGTAACATCCGTAAACCGTCGCTTTGCTGCATCGCATACACTGTCTTTGCGCAACGTTTTCCTTGTGCTCTTTAACACACACACACACACACACACACACACACACACACACACACGCACACACACACACACACACACACACACACACACACACACACACACACACACACACACACACACACGCACACACGCAGCTCCGCCCTGGCCGCCTCCAACGCGTCCGAGGCCGCCCGGCTTGTGGAGGCCAGCCGCAAGGCGCACCCCGAGCCGCTGGCGGTGTCGGGCACCTACGCCGCGGGGCTGCTCACACAGGTGCGGGTTGGGGGATATGTGTGTGTGCGCGGGCAGGAGGTGGGTGAGAGGGATGTGGGTGGGGGTGGGTGCAAATACCAGCCCAAACCAAACCAAACCTAAAACAAGCGGAGTATGTGGGTGGATGTTGGGGTCAACGAGCGATAGGGGGGTGGTGGGTTCATCTGCCCTAGGCACGGGAGCAGATCGAAAGAGTGACGGGTGGCTGGGTGGGCTTATGTGCCCGAGAGCCCAGTGGCGGAGCAGTGGAGGAGTTGGGCGGTGGCGCACCCCCTTGTCCAACACCCCCTCCTATACCCATTGCCCTGGCCTCCCAACCGCCTCCCACCCACCTTGCAACCCCAAACCCCCAACACCCGCCTCCCCCCCCAGCTGCAAGTGCTGGGCTCCAAGTTCCGACTGGCCTATTGGCGCACGCCCTCCTACAACTTCGTCCGCATCGCCATGTGAGCACGGTGTTATGTGTGTGTGTGGGGGGGGAGGATGATGTTTGGGGGGAGGGGGTGCATCCGCGCGCCATGCGGTTCTCACCCCGCTGCGCTTTCACTTCTTGAATAATCACGAGTGTACCTCCGCACACACACACACACACACACACACACACACACACACACACACACACACACACACACACACCTCGCACACGCACAACACCCTCCACACACACACACACACACACACCTCGCACACGCACAACACCCTCCACACACACACACACACCTCGCACATGCACAACACCCTCCACACACACACACACACACACCTCCGCCGCCGTAATTCTGCATCGCATACACTGTCATACGCGTAATGTTTTTTGTGCTCTTCAACACACCTCATGCACGCGCCACCCTCCTCCAAACACACATTCCTCACAACCCACCCCGCAGGACGGTGGCGGTGGCTCTGGTGTACGGCTCCGTGTACTGGGGCGAGGGCGACGTGCCCGACCCCGCGTCCACAGGCTCCGTGCAGAACGTCATGGGTGAGTACGTGTGTGTGTGTGGGGGGGGGTCATGTGGCCGAGCCCAATGCGACAGGTATCAATTGTCTAGGAATTGTCGCCCAAGGGAGGGACGAGGGGGCGCGCGCGAGCGGGGGAGAGCGGCATTGGGGGCGGAAGAAATGCGGCGGCGGGCGGAGGAGGAGCGGATCCCCACTCCTTGCACCCGTACATCTGCTCAACCCTACCCCCGCTTGACTGAGCCCCCGCTTCTCACTCCTCTCCCATTCACTCACTCCTCTACCATTCACTCTCACTCTCACTTACCCTCACTCTCACTCCCGCCCGTACGGCCCGCAGGTGTGCTGTTCAGCAGCACCAGCTTCCTGGGGATGGCGGGTGCGTGCGTGTGTGCGTGTGTGCGTGTGCGTGTGCGTGTGCGTGTGCGTGTGCGTGTGCGTGTGCGTGTGTGTGTGTGTGTGTGTGTGTGGCAATGGCTCCGAGGTGTGGGGGTGGAGTGGATGAGAGTGGGAGGGGTGGGCACGAGGAGCGGGTGGGTGGGTGGGTGGTGGCCGTCCATCAAAGACGGTGTGCTAACGTCAAGATTGGGGGGTAAACGGAAATGGAGGAGAGGCGTGCATGAGGCGCTGCCTCGCGCGAGCCCTGTCAGCTCCCATACACAACTCTCTCACACTCCCACCCTCATCTGGCAACGACTCGTCCGCGGTCTTCAGTGATCCTGTACCGCAACCCTCCCACCCACCACCTGCCCTCCTGCACACAGGCATGAACAGCCTCATGCCGCTGCTGGGCTTTGAGCGCGTGGTGTACTACAGGGAGCAGGCCGCGGCCATGTACAACCCCTGGGTGTACGGATTCGTACTCATGGGCGTGGAGACGCCGTACCTGCTGAGTCAGGTGTGGGCAGTTAGGGGGTGTCGGGGGTTGGGGGGTATTGCGTGGGGTTGGATGGGTTAACGCGAAAGGGTCAACACTGAGGGCCGCGACCGTCCTAATTCGATGATAGCCCAATGATCACGGTAGGTGGTGTCGGTTTGGGAGGGGGGGGGGGGGCAGGCCAAGCAAGGCCATTAGCTAGCTCCTCAAAATGTCCTATTTTTAAGACGCTGATATAAACAGACTGTCCTTATTTCAAGACGCTGATTCCAACACCAATCCTGCCTGAATGCTGCCCCTACCCACGTCTTATGTTTTGCGCTCGCCATTAACGGCGCCGCCCCGCCACCATTTCCCCCCCTCCCCCCTC
>NC_057014.1:429670-491395 GCF_000002595.2 Chlamydomonas reinhardtii | reverse complement strand
CCCACACACACAGGTGGTGCTGTTTGTGGGCATCATGTACCCCATGATCGCCTTCGCGGGAAGTGAGTGAATACCTGAAGCCTTGACAAGACACAGCGGCCGCATCGCCAGTGTCGGTCTCGCATGTCAAGTGTGCTAGGAATCCCGTATGCTGACTCGCTGCATCCGCAAACATCCCCCTCCATTCCTCCCCCTGTACCGGTTCCTGATGGGATCGGTTCAGAATTAACCCCCTCCATCTCTCCCCCTCCACTACAGCCGCCGCCAAGTTCTTCTACTACTTCTTCATGGTCTTCCTGGTGGGTAACGGTAACGTTACGGCGGTCACCTGGTGCCTGTACGGGCTGCAGTACGGATGTACGGCCATGTGCGTCGGGGGCAACCGCACCTCGCACTCATTACCCTCCCTACTTGGGCTCAGGCAAATAGCTCCCCCCCCCTGTGCTCCGCTAGCCTAGCGTTTAGCCAAGCGTTTCCAATCCCCCTCTTCCCTTCCTCCTCTCCCCACCTCACACTCATCCCCTCCCCCTCCTCTCCCCTCCACCCCCTCCCACCCACCCGCCACGCCAGACTCTGATGTTCTACCTGGGTTTCGCCAGCGCCCTGGTCTACATCACGCCCAGCCAGCAGCTGGCGCAGGTGGTGGGAGCCGCCTTCAACTTCCTGTTCAACCTGTGAGTGGAGGAAGAGGCGGGGGAGTAGGAGAGGAGGAGGAGGGGCAGGGGAGGGGCGAGGAGGAGGAGGAGGCGGAGGCGGAGGGGGAGGGGAGCTACGGAGGGGGTTGGAGGCGAGGGGATGGAGGAGGGGGGCTGCTCTCCCACACACACTCATTCACTCGCTCGCACACGCCCTCACTCACCCTATCTCCCACGCAACCTACCTGCCCTGCAGCTTCAACGGCTTCGTGCTGCCGTACAGCGTCATTCCCAACTATTACAAGTGGGCTAACAGGTGCGGCGCCCCACACACATACTTGTCCTTTGATATTTTTCTGGATCCCAACCGATGCGCAGCTGAAGCATCCAGCATCCACGTAATCCACCGCAGCAGTGCTCGTCGCAGTGCTCGTGGCCAGCCGCGTCTTACCGTCTAGCCTTCCTTACTGGGTGCGGTGATACGCACCCCGTGTCCGGGAACACGCGCGCACACACACACACACACACACACACACACACACACACACACACACACACACACACACACACACACACACATTCCCCCCGCCTCCTGCCCCCTCCCCCTCCCCCTCTGCCCCTCCCCCAGGATCAGCCCCACCACATGGGTGCTGTACGGGCTGGCTGTGGACCAGCTGGGCGACATCACCAGCCCCCTGCAGGCCGCCGGCGTGCCGCCCGACACCACCGTCAGCGCCTTCCTGCGCAGCTACTTCGGCTACAGCTACGACTTCAGGTGGGGGCGGGCGTGGGGGGGAGGGGAGGGAGGGAAAGCGATGGTTGATGTGGGCGTCATGTAGGTCCTCATGTCGTGCCTGACAGCAGTGCACGCTTGGGGGCTGAGCCGGCGGTAACGGCATGTCGCACATCCAAAGCCAACACGCACCCTGGCTTCCCTGTGGGGCTGACTGCCTGAGTACGGTGTTTACCGGGCAATGACACTCCACACACACACACACACACACACACACACACACACACACACACACACACACACACACACACACACACACACACACACACACACACACACACACACACACACACACGACGCTCGGTAAAATGGTAGGTATTGGTAAGTAACTCCGTCGCGTCATTGGGCGGGCTTTCGTTTCGTTTTTTAACACACACACACACAAACACAAACACAAACACAAACACACCCGCACACCCGCACGCACACACAGGTTCTGGTGCCTGCTGATCGTGGCGGCCTTCGTGGTGTTCTTCCGCTCCATGGGCATTTTGGCGCTGAGGTACATCAGCTTCCTCAAGCGCTAGGCAGGCGGCTAGCTGGGGGCCGGTTGTGTGGTTGGGTGGGAGGATGGATGGATGTGTGGGGTGCTCGTGAGAGTTTCCCGGATTTCTTATTGGGACAGGACAGTTGCTGGAGTATCTGCGTTGGCAAGTCGGCATTCGTGTGCGCGTTCATGCGTGCGGGCGTGCACGCCAGGCAGAGAAGCTTGACGATGCATGCCCTTTGGCGTGCTTGGAGTCTGTCTAGGAAGGCGCTCGTGCGGCAGCCAGCCGACTCTACGCACGAACATGATCTGATTGGGCGCGCGCGAGGGTTGATTGAATGGCACCATTCGCGATTACGCATCAACGCCAGAGGATCCTGCGTGGCTGTTGCTTGCCGGTGCGCGCGTTGAATTGACTCGTGAATTTGCGTTAGAGATACGGTAGTACGAGCATGCATAAGATTATTACGGTACACCCCTGCACAGAAACACAGATAAGCAGAGTGGTTGGATGTTGCGGTTGTGGCACTGCCTAGCACTGGGAGCTCGCGTGTATACATGTGGCACGCTTGACATGCACCTCGGTTTAGTGTCCATGGCACTGGTTGCACCTCGTTACGAGATTGCGCTGCGTGAATATTACGGCATTTACAGTAAGTGCGTGAGGCTAAGCTGCTGGCATGCTTACGTGGACAGAGATGCCGTGCAACAGTCCAATTACAGCCAAGAGATGGAGCGGCCGTGTAACACAGGGCGGGGGCCAACATCTTTATAAAGCAAGCCTCGTGTATGGGATTTGATTCAAAGACAGAGACGGCTTTGGCAGGCAGGGAATGAGGAAAATGCCCCATCATACCCCGCACGGCCCGCCTCTTGCCCTGACACGCTCTGTGGAATTTGTGGACGGGCAGTGGACCGGGATTCTAGTCATCACACTCGGGACTATGCTTACCACCCTCTGCTCGTGCTAGTACTTGAGAATCAACCACATTGCGGGTGCCGCTGGCGTGCACCAGCGGCACGCAGGAATGAGGGAGAGATAAGCTGAGGACCGGTTCTGGATCCACAGGGCTCCACGGTTACTTGTCGGCATTTTTCGTGCGCTGTTAACTATTAGAGCTATTGCAAGCATGTGTTACGCTTGCGAAGGCAGTACCAAATTTGCTTGTTTGGCATCCATTTCGTGCACGCCATAAGGTCCACGGCTGCAACTTGACAAGCGCATGATAAAATAAGTTCAGGGACTACAGAAAAGTTACCCACAACCCCGGTACATGCAAAGCCGACAGCGCGAGTTCCAGCCACATTTCGGGCGGCAACCACGCGACTCCTTGCGTATAGCATAGCCGACTGCTGCATATCAAATTTAGCCTCAAACGTCATCTAAGCACAACGAATGGCGCCCATGACGATCTCGGCAAGTGGCGCGCAGCCGGCCTCGCGCCCCACCACGCCGGCGCCCTGGCGGACGCAGCTTGGGAAGGAGTCCCGCCTACCCAACCTGTACTACGGGGTAAGCGCCCCCATACCAGGAGCAGTTCAACCTTCATTCTCCTGCAATTATCAGGGCCGGTGGCTCGAGTCTAGCTGCTTTGGATCCGAGGCTGAGCCGCCGCGGCGGCGGTACCCCTCCACGCAACCGCCGCAGCCAGTGCGCTTGCCGCCACACCTGCCGCCACGCCAGCCACGACCCCGCGGCTGTGCCCCTCCTCCTTCCTCTCCACTCCCCCTCTCACTCCCTACTGCCATCTCTTGCCCAGGCCATATCTCCCGACTCGCTGCGGCGGCTGTCGACCTTCACAGCCCTGCCGCCGCCCGAGCAGCTGAGCATGGGGCCGTGGGAGGGCTGCTACCGGTGAGGGGGCTGTGAGGGGGCTGTGAGGGGGCTGTGAGGGGGCTGTGAGGGGGCGGCAGGAATGAACCCAATGATCTGTGATGGCCAGGAAGATGGGCAGGAGGCGGGGGGCACAGGGTGGAGCCGGCATCCACCTGCTCCCGTCGTCACCCTCTCAACACTCAACCGCCTCTAACCACCTCGTAACCCACCTCTTAACCACCTCATAACCCACCTCCAACCCACCTCTCCATCCCACCTCTATCCCACCTCTCCAACCCACCTCTCCCCGCCCGCCTGTCACACATGCGCGCAGCTACGTGCGCCAGGACAGCTCGCTGTGGTCTGCGCTGCACGCCGGCCGCCTCACAACCAGCCGCCTCAAGGACGCACTGGGGCTGAGGGACCGCACCGCCGCGCGCATCGTGGGAGGGCCGCAGGTGGGTGGGCGCGTGTGTGCGTGGGCGTGTGTGTGTAGGTGTGTGTGTGTGAGTGTGTGTGCGGGTGAGTAGAGGTGTGTGTATGTGTGTGTGTTTGTGTATGTAGGTTTGGGTGGGCGGGTGGCTGGGAACGTGTTAGAGAGAAAGACGCAGGGCTGTGTATGCGATGCGATGCGACGCTCGCGGTATTTGGGGCATCGAAAAGCGGCCACGGCGGTGAAAGCAGCAGCTGGGATGGGGTCGGATGGCCGAGTGGTCGGGGGGGTTGGGGGTCGGAGGGTTGGGGTGGTACGGGCGACTTGGACGAGAGGACTGGGTAGTGTAGCCCAATCCCAAGTAACTGGAAGCGAAAGGGGTGCCGCGGCGTCGCATGCCTCGTGTACCCGCATGCGGCGCGGATTGTGACACACACAGCCTGCACACAGGCGATTGTTTGTTGTTCTTATGGTTTGGGTTGGACTCGCCTCACACGAATGCCGTACACACACACACACGGCCGCACCGCCCGGCCCTCAGGCTGCCGAGGAGGGCGTGAGCAAGGCCTATCAGCACCTCACGAGCAACCAGCTCTACACCCCGGCAGTAGCAGGACCTGGCACAGCGGCAGTAGCAGGAGCGGGAGGAGAGGGGCCGCCGCCGCCGCCGCCACGGGATGAGGTGGAGGCTCTGGCCCGCAATGAGGCGGCGCGGTTGGGTTATAACGCCCAACTGGCGGTAGCGGCGGCGGCAGCGGCGGCGGAGGGGCGGCCAATGCCTCCCGAGCCTGGTTGGGATGAGGCGGGTGAGCATGGCAGGACGCCGCAGCAAGCGCCGCCGGTGCTGCGGGTGCCGTCGGCACTGCCGGGTCCCCTGCGTTCACTGCGAGCCGCGCGATTTGTTTTTGTTACACGTGGCACAGCCCAATGCCACATAGCCTTGGTCCCGGGCAAACGGCCACTGCCCTCCCCTGCAAGCAATTCGCAGCTGTCGAGCTATCGTCTGAACCCGCACGCTCTTTGGCAATGGCGTGTGCTCGGCGTGCTGGGTGAGGGTTGGATGGGGGGACCGGAACACCCCGCCATGACCACCACTCTGTGAGCCCGCACATGCACACACACACATACACATACTCATTCTCTTCTTGGGCTCGTCCACACACACGCTCACGCTCACACAGACCGGCGGCGTATCAGCGAGCTCGCGGCGCTGGCGGTGGGGGCGTCGGGGGGCAGGCGCATGCGACTGCTGTGGGGCACACTGCAGGTGGGCGCGTGTACACGTACGTGCTGGGGGGAAGGGCATCCGGGGGAGGGTTACATTCATGATTGCTTGAGAAGTGGAGAAGGGGCAAGGATGGAGGGGAGGGTTGGCAAGAACGAGGAGCGGAGTTAGGGGAGGTGCGGGCTTGGCGAACCGGGGCTTGAATGGGCGGGAATGTGCTGGCACACATGCTGTTGGGTGTTGGAGCAGGCAGCTCCCGTTCAGGTGCAGCCGCACCGCCGCAGCACGAGCAAGCGGCGGCCAGAGGGTGTGTGGCCCTGACAGCCATCTCGCGCGCGCGCACACACACACACACACACACACACACACACAGCGCAACGTTTTCCTTGTGCTCTTTAACACACAGTGCACACACGTTGCGCCCTCCCGATGCATGTGACTGTGTGTTCCCCGCCGCAGGAGAGCTCGGCGGTGGCGACTGTGGGGCTGCTGTTCCCGGACTCCCAGCTCGAGGAGGTGCGGCTGGAGGCGGAAACATTACCCACATTGCATGCATGTGCGCCAGGAAAGCACAAGGGAAAGGGTTGAAGATAGTGTGGGTGGGCGCGTGTGTGTTGGTGGTATCTTGATATCGTTCCATCGTCCTTCTAGGACTCTGCTCCACTGCCCGCCTGCTCCAGGTGGGGCTGCTGTGCCTGACCAGCACCGCGCGGTGGGGCGTGGACGCCGCAGAGCTGCCGCCGCTGGGTGAGCCCGCCGCAGCCGCAGCCGCCGGGATTGTGCTTGTGCTTGCGTGCTGGTAGGAAACCCTCGTGTCGCGGGAACATGGAGCGGCGCGTGGCGCGTGATGGTGGGGCCCGGCGATCCCGCCTCCGAGGCGTGCTTGTGTGGTGAATGGTACAGCTCTGTGGCCTTGAAGTCGAAAATGGACTCAGCTGCGTGCCCCCGCCGCCTGCCTGTGTTTTACCCCTCTGCCTCTCACCCGCTGGCTCTCACCCATCTGCCCCTCACCCGCCGCCTGTGACACGCAGGCGCCTCGCCCGACGCGCTGATCACACACCACGTGCCGATCACCCTGGGGGACCTCGAGGTGGGGGTTGGGGTGGGCGGGTAGGGTGTTGGGTGTTGCGAAAGTCAAACCCAGAATTGCAAGCCGTGGGTGCGGCCGGCGGGTGGGTGGGTGGGTGGAAGGGAGCCGCCTCCTTCATGCATGCTGCTGTGCGGCACACAGGCTCCTCCCCCTGCAAGGGGGCGGTAGCGCGGCAAGCAGCCTGTACGCGGCGGCACGGGGCACATGTGTGTGCCTTGTCTGTCGTAATATCAACAAGCACAAGGAAGGAGTTCAGGAAACACACAGGACGATTGTGTGTGTGTGTGTGTCTGTGTGCCTGTGTCCGTCGCGGCTGCAGGCGGCGCGCACAGCACTGGTGGCATCAGGGGCGCTCGCCTCAGGCGAGGTCGCCGCCACCGCCGCGGCCCGGGCGGCGGCGGCCGGCGTCCTTCGCGCCGCTCTTGAGCGGCACACGGCGGCGGCGGTGGCGGCGTGGGCAAGTGGAGAGTCGCCGCTGCCTGGGGCGGCTGCGCAGCAGGCGGCGGCCGCCGGGGCAGATGGTGGCAGTAGCAGGGGGAGCGGTGGCGGGAGTGGCGGTGGCGGTGGCAGTAGCAGTGGCTCAGCGCGGCCGCCGCCACCGCTGCACTGTGACACTACGGAGGAGGCGGAGGCGTGGGTTGCGCAGCAGTTGCTGCTGCGGCCGGCATCGGTCGCTGCTACTGCTGGCCAAGCCGGCAGTAGCAGCAGCGGCAGTGGCAGTAGCAGTGGCGGCACGGAGGACGTAGCAGCGGTTGTGCGGATACGCGAGGTGGTAGAGGTGAGCTGCTGTGGCCGCGACAGATGTGTGTGGGGCCAAACACAGCACCGCAACCACCGGCGGCATGTGAGGCACAAGACCGGGTTGCGAAACCTCGCAGTTACAAAGGCTGCGAGTGCGAGGCACACGCCGGGCCAGCCCTTTGGCGAGCGAACCATTATGTCGCACAACAAACCGAGGCGGCAGCGGCAATACATATCAAGGGTTACAACCTTACCATGCAAAATGCTCCGCTACCCGCCCCCTTTGTTCGCGCACCACATCACAGGTCAAAAACCACTGCCCGTTTGTGTACAAGGATCAACGCAAGGCGCGCAAGCGGGGCGTCGTAATAAACGTATGTGTACGTGTGTGTGTGGGGGGGGGGGGGGGTTGTGTGTGTATGTGTGTGTGTATGTGTGCACGTACTGCTCGCACGTACTGCTCTCATCGCTGTTGTAGTGGCAGAGGCCATGTTGTACCTCAACCCGGCTACCCCTGCCCCGAAATCCTGCCCTTCACCCTTCAGCCCTCACACGGCCGTCCCAACACCCCTCCCACAATCCACAACCCCATAATCCCCCACACAACACACAACCTCCCAGCCCCCTCTTCCTACGCCGCCCCCCACCCCCACAACGTGCCTGCCATTCTACTGTTCCTGGCTACGCCTTCTCTTCTTCTTTCAATAATCATGAATGCAACCCCCACCCCACGCAGTACGCCGCCTCCGACCGCGGCCCCGTGTCCGGCCTGTGGCCGCTGTGGGTGCCGCAGCTGCAGGCGCACATGGCGGCGGCCGGCACCGCCAGCGGCCTGCTGCTCAGCCGCTCGCCCTCGCGCGGCGTCAAGCTCTTCCGGGTGTACAGGCGCGTGCGTGCGTGGGGGCGTGTGTAAGGGGGTGAAGCGATGGGGGTTGGGTAATGGCCACGCCACGTGCCGGAACACGCACGGCACGCACACGTCCATTGACCTGCCCTGGAGCCGCCTTGCCGGCGTTGGGTCCCGAGCACCCGCAATCGACACTCGCGCCCGGCACCGCCATAAACAGAATTCGTCAAGCACTTGTGTTGTGTTGTACACTGCCGTACATTTCCGTACCGTACCGTACGAACAGGGACGACGGCTTCCTGGCCTCGGCTTGGGAGCTGGTCCGGGAGCTGCAGGCCAGCCACGTGCTCCGGCGGGTGCCGCCCGGACCGGACCCCTGGTCTGGTCGGCCGGGGTACGGCGGCCTGATTGAGCGGGTTGTGGGCCTGGCGGGGGGCGCGCAGGTACTGGTGGAGACACGTGGCACTCCGCTGGTGAGTGTGTACGTGCATTTTTGGCATGGGGTTACGGCAAGCACTTGGCTGTGTTGGGCGTGAGAGAGTGTATGTTTGCAGCGGCGTCGGCGCTTGGGCGCTGGGAGCGGCCTATTTCAGCATACGCTCCAGCCCGCAATGCAACGCAACGCAACGCAACGCAGCTACGGCGCGCCCTCACCCACTGCTTTCCTGCCCCTTGCCACTCCATGGCGCCTCCACGCGCGTCACGCCTCACACGCCCCCCCCCCCCCCAACACACACACACACACACACACACACACACACACACACACACACACACACACACACACACACACACACACACACACACACACACACACACACACACACACACACACACGCAGCTGCCCGGCGCCGACCCCGACGCCTTCTGGAACCTGCGATAGCGGCGCCGCCCGGTGGCAGCCAGGGACTCCCCGGGTCCCCTGACGACAACCACTGCCTTCGGCCTGCGGCCTAATGGCCCCGACCGCCGACCTGCGGCGAGCGCTAGCCGAGGCCTGCTGCTGCTGCCTGCCCAAGCGGCGGGTTCCACTGCTCCTAGATGGGGTGTCACTGGATGGGGTGTCACTGGGGTGCCGCCACGGTGCGTGCCGCTGGGGTGCCGCTAGCGCAGCTGTGACTCTGCTCAACGGACAGGCTGGGTGTCCGCAATCTGTATTGAGACAGCGCTGGGTTATTGCACCAGATGCTTCAAAGCAGTCGGCCTGTGTGCATGGCGATGGGCCTGGTGCAGCAGCTGCAGGTGGCTATGATAAGGTGTGCATGAGCAGCCAGCAGAGCGGTGATGGGGCCAGCACGTAGGGCATGCCTGGTGTCCACGACAGTGTGTGAGTCTCCACTGGAGTGGTGGGTCAGTAGGTGCTGGCTGTGAAGGATATATTTTTTGGATGGACAGGAGGGGCTTGGCGCCCTTAGCCCCTGGCCTATTCTGCGCGACTGCGCCGCCGCTGCCCCAGCACTTCAGCACTTCAGCAGTGCCACACTGCCACCTGCCCTGTGCAAGGCCAGTCACGCTCCTGTAAATACCCGCTGCGCGTATGCCCACTGACACGCACACGTTGACCGCTGACGCACGTACGTACGTACGCAACTTACCAAGACTCGCAGGCCGGGGCCCCAGGCAGGTCCGCAGCCCCGCGCTGCCCACCAGCTGCAGCTGCAAGCCTGCCACCAGCGGTCAGCAGCTGCCGCTTGTGCTAGAGGGTTGGTGCGGTGCGGCTTGGTGTGCGCGTGGTTGTGCAGCCTGTATGTCTGGCAGGGCCTGGTATGCGTGTTCACAAGATGCCGTAAGGTTATTACGCCGTATTTACGCGCACGTGTTTTGTTGTGTCGTGGCTTATTCCCGTCGTGTCGCCTGCCAGCCCCGTGTCGGCCGTTCCAGCCGCGCTTGCCGTGCGGGTGCGAGCAATCCGACCACACTGGCAATGTGAGTCAATATTACAGGTGGTCTCTCACAGGGTTCACGGGTCACTCCCCTGACCATCACGCCTGGCAAACCACCCCTAGTATTCGGACCGCAGCGTGCGCGCACCGCGTTCGCAACGCGAAGTCCGCCCCTAGGATTGGGACCGTGGTGTGCGCGTGTGTGTGTACGTGCTGAATGGATAGATTGTCACGCACTAGTGGTATAGTGGTAGCATAGGTCCTTGCCAAGATCCAGATCCGGATCCGCCGTACGGACCAGACCCGAGTTCGATTCTCGGCTAGTGCATCTTTTGTCGCTGCAGGGCCTGACCAAGAGGTTTGGCGACGTTTTGGGGTGTTTGGAGCTCAGGGGCTATATGGGTGGCAGCGGGGAGGGCTGCGGCGAGCAAGGCTATGAATGTTAGGCGGGGGGAGCAGCACGGGGCCCGTTCCGGACAGCGGCGCGCGTTCATGTCAATCAGGGAGCAGGCGCAAGCAGGCGGGATGCAGGGACCCCGAATACCAAGCTTAGTTCAAGCATGCGCACGCTCGGGCACGCAGGCAATGCGCAAGCGGTAGTGACGAGCGTGCCTACACCCTCTCACAGGTGTGCACACGTCCTGCGCCCATTCCGCCATGGCTCATGCACATTCGCTTCACATTGTGTGCCTCTGTACTAAGTCACACATATAATTTTAGACGCCGGCGATGTAGTGCTTTCCTGGGTCGCCTAGGCCAGGCCCTGGCCTAGGCCGATCACATCGCCGCCGGCGAAGAGGTAGATCCGCAGTCGCTGTACCTCTAGTTGCAAATAGGTATGGTTACCAATATAGACCTGGCATTCGTCAAACTACTGACGCGGTTGGATAGTAGAGAACTGGCCGTTTCTCCAAACGCCGCCGGAGACGGACCAGGAGACGGACTCGGGCTGATATCAGTTCGCTTGGCAGCACATACTTGCTTCTAACTGATACCAAATGTATTTTCTTTCGTGGCTGAGACCGCATGATTGCCTCGAAACATTCCAAGAGGCCGGTCCCGCGCAGCCGGCACGTGAACCCCTTGTGATAAGATGAACCCAAAATACAGATCAGAAATGTAATAAGGAACCGGACAGGAGGGGGATAGAAAACACGCGGTCTCGTGACGAAACATCAACAGAGCCCGCGGTCATCGGCCCGTAAAAGCAGGGCTGTGCTGGCAGCTGCCACGCGAAAGCGCTACTCCTTTGTTGTGCTCGTATTACATAGCAGCTTCTGTTTATGGAGCGTCAACAGCGGGAGTTCTGATCCATCAAACGGGCCATTCCTGGTCACAACACGCGACCTGTGGCCACTTCGATGCACCACAGCGCCGCATATATATGGCTTAGTACAGAGGCACACAATGTGAAGCGAATGTGCCATGGCGGAATGGGCGCAGGACGTGTGCACACCTGTGAGAGGGTGTAGGCACGCTCGTCACTACCGCTTGCGCATTGCCTGCGTGCCCGAGCGTGCGCATGCTTGAACTAAGCTTGGTATTCGGGGTCCCTGCATCCCGCCTGCTTGCGCCTGCTCCCTGATTGACATGAACGCGCGCCGCTGTCCGGAACGGGCCCCGTGCTGCTCCCCCCGCCTAACATTCATAGCCTTGCTCGCCGCAGCCCTCCCCGCTGCCACCCATATAGCCCCTGAGCTCCAAACACCCCAAAACGTCGCCAAACCTCTTGGTCAGGCCCTGCAGCGACAAAAGATGCACTAGCCGAGAATCGAACTCGGGTCTGGTCCGTACGGCGGATCCGGATCTGGATCTTGGCAAGGACCTATGCTACCACTATACCACTAGTGCGTGACAATCTATCCATTCAGCACGTACACACACACGCGCACACCACGGTCCCAATCCTAGGGGCGGACTTCGCGTTGCGAACGCGGTGCGCGCACGCTGCGGTCCGAATACTAGGGGCGGTTTGCCAGGCGTGATGGTCAGGGGAGTGACCCGTGAACCCTGTGAGAGACCACCTGTAATATTGACTCACATTGCCAGTGTGGTCGGATTGCTCGCACCCGCACGGCAAGCGCGGCTGGAACGGCAGACACGGGGCTGGCAGGCGACACGACGGGAATAAGCCACGACACAACAAAACACGTGCGCGTAAATACGGCGTAATGACCTTACGGCATCTTGTGAACACGCATACCAGGCCCTGCCAGACATACAGGCTGCACAACCACGCGCACACCAAGCCGCACCGCACCAACCCTCTAGCACAAGCGGCAGCTGCTGACCGCTGGTGGCAGGCTTGCAGCTGCAGCTGGTGGGCAGCGCGGGGCTGCGGACCTGCCTGGGGCCCCGGCCTGCGAGTCTTGGTAAGTTGCGTACGTACGTACGTGCGTCAGCGGTCAACGTGTGCGTGTCAGTGGGCATACGCGCAGCGGGTATTTACAGGAGCGTGACTGGCCTTGCACAGGGCAGGTGGCACTGCTGAAGTGCTGAGGCAGCGGCGGCGCAATCGCGCAGAATAGGCCAGGGGCCACGTGCTGGATGTGGTGCGGCGGCCAGGAGCACAAGCCTTGGGGTTGGGTGCGGCACACCGTGGCCACGGCTCCTGCTTCTACTGCAGACGCCCGTGCTAGCTGGTAGCTGATGCATGTGAGCTGGTCGCTGATGTTTACTGGGAAGGAGCGGCAGCAGGTTGCTAGGGCCCTCGGACATGTCACATGTGTGCTGTCGTATGGGCCATACAGTGGATGACCGGTATGTAGATGGAACTGGTGGGCGCGTGGGTGCACGGCTGTCGGCGCTGAGTGCTGTACAGCCGTACTGCCGTGCTGCAGTACAGCACCAGCCCCCTTCAACTACGTGTGTTGTAACTGTCCCGAGGGAGGTGGTGAGAACTACCGGGTTTGGCGTTCAGAGCCAGTTTATAGAGGGTTCGTTGGCGATACGGTATCCGTCAAGTCAGAGCTATCGTATCCGTTGAGTCAGAGCATACCGTCTTCAGGATCCCAGAGTGGGTGACACTTATTCGTGTCAGACAATGCAACCCGCAGCGAGGCACACAGACAGAAGCCTCACTAGCACCTGAGATAGCTGCACATAGCACCAGACCCATGTCCCGGACGGTCACCCGGTGTAACGTCCCAGGGTCAGACAGTAACCCTGCCGGCACTCACGCACCAGTCGTGCCGCGAGACCCAGACGGCCAGACGCCTCGCGTTGTTGACCCAGACTTGGCAAAGCAACGTGGAGGGGTGTGGTGCTGGCTCGCCGAATATGTCTCAGCGGGGCTAATGCGCATCAACAAACTGCCGGTACCAGCCTGCCAGCACGCCATCCAGTGACGGACTCGTCGGCACAGTAACTCCGGTGCGTGTTTGAACTTCAAACAGCCGCGCGCTCCTGCTGCCGTGACGTCGCAACTTGACTAACGAATGCTGGGGTCTGGGAATAATACGCTGCACACTGCGGGACTACGCCACCCTGGCCCCATGCGCCCCAGCTTACTTTCTGTCTTCCCTGACACATCATCTACATCCATCTACGGTCAGCTACGGTCGAGTGCAGCCCGCCCCTGCACCTCTTCTTCAGCCGCACTGCCATCCCGCATACCAGTATGCACCGTCAGGAAGTTGTCATCGCATTGGCTTGAACGTGCTCATGTATCTGTTACATTCCGTGTCGCACTCACAGCCTCCTGCTGACAGCCTCGCTCCTGACAGCCTTGCCAGCTGACAGATTCCCAAGCGCGTCTGGCAATTGCCGTACGGTCTCGCCGCAAATGCCCATTACACCCAACCATGCAACACATGCCGTCATGGCGGCGCACTTTCACACACGCACTATATCTACTTGGGCCGCATTGCTTGTGCACTTGCAAACGCAGCGGAATGTCAGTTTCTAGCTAGGGAGGCGCTGGCACGAAATGTGCGCAGACCTGCCAAACCTGACCGCCGGCGGCCCGCCGCCACGCATTCCTCCGGCCGTAGGTGCTAAGTCTCGCGTCAGTACTCACGTGATTTATGTGATTCATGCATTACACACAACCCGTAAGTCTTGAGGAGTAGGATGCTGCGTCCGGCAGTGCACGATGACCTCTGTACGTACGTTTCCCTACCCGCCCTGTCGGGCCCTGTCGCTTTGCATTCCCTGATTTGCCTCCCTCCTTCCCAGACCACGCAGTCACATAATTAACAAACATAATTTCGCAAACACCTATATGGCATGCATAACATTGCATCATGACGCTGCTGAAGTTGCTCCCACGTGCGTGCGTGCGACCCATGTTCAGCAGGACGTAAGCGTGTCAGACACCCTTTATACGTGTTCCTGCGCCGACTGCACACGCCTGGTGGGGCGGTGTCGACCCCATCCCCTTACGCTTTCCCATCACGACACGCCATCCATTAGCCCTGACGTTCATGCAATGCAAGCGCCCGGCGCATGCCGGTCGCCCAGAACGCCCCCAACCACCACGCACAACTGTGCTCCAAGCCTCACATCGACCCGAACACGCTACAAAAGCCCTTCATTCTGCGAACTGACCCGTACACCGGTTGTAATTAATCCTTTAAGCCACCGGGCGTTGCTCCACAAACTCAATCACGTCCACTCGCTCGCGTGGCGTGCCGCCGCCGTGGTGGTGGTGGTGGCGCTGCTGCCCCTGCTGCTGCTGCTGCTGCTGCTGCTGCTGCTGGGCGTCGTCCTGCCCCTGCTGCTGCGGCATGGGCAGCGCCGCCCTGCACGGCTGCTCACCTGCCGGCACTTGCTCGCCGCTGCCGCTGCCGCTGCAGCTGCTGCTAGCGGGATCCCAACGGAGCGCCAGCGACACCGCGCCGTGCACGCGGTGGTGCTGAGGGCTGACGATTGCGGCGCGCGTGTGGTAACAGTCGGTGCCGGCGGTCTGCCGTGCTGTGGCCAGCGGGATGCTCGCCGAGCCCAGGGTGGCGTCGTGCTCCACGAGTTGGTCAGCCTTGACCACCACCTCCACCACCTCAGCCGTGCCACCAGTGTCAGGTGCATGGCCGACGTCAAAGCGGAACGTCTCATTCCACACGGGGTTTCGGCCGCCGTCCACGGCCGTGCGCGTGCGGAAGGTCTGGCCGCCGACGGAGATGACGCAGTAGGGGTCTTGCCTGGAGGGGTAGAAGGAGGGTCAGGGACAATTAAAGGCGGGAGAATGAGGTGTACGGTATAGGGGAGCTAGACAAGCACGAGACGTTCTGCCAATGAAAGCGTCACGAGCAGGTGATGAAGGTGGCATCACTCGGCTGCTGGACTCCACTGCTCTTCCCTGAACACCGCGCCACCCCGCTGCCATCCAGGGTGTTCAGGTCCTTGCAGAGCCCGCAGCCCAGGGCTTGCATGTTCGGGGAGCGGCAAGAAACGGCCCCCAATGCAGGCCTTCGGGCGAGAGTGATTGGGCATGCATGTCGGGGATGGAGTGTGTTCTCGCCGCGTGGGTACCCGAATCTCGCCCAGTACCCCTTCCCTGGGGGTTGGGCGGGGCGGAGCTTCCCTCCATGCTCAACCATCTAATTATTGGACGGCCGGCGTGTTCGACGTGCACCCAGGCACCCAAGCACCCCGCAGGCACCTGCTGACCCATTCCGGGTCTTTTAGGTCATGCGCTGCCTCCACCGTCACAGTCAGCACTCCAGCTTCCAGCGCCATTGGCCTGCTGCGCCGATTTGGGTGTAATCAAAATGATAGCCGACGAGGACCGCGCAAGGTGCAAAGCGAGTCGGAACCTTTCGGAGAGATGTCGGGGGCGAAGTTGCGAGAGTCTATGATTTATGACTTGCGATTTACCTGACATTAAGTGCGTGAATTAAATTTGGGTAGCGAACAGCGCGAGCGCTGCTTATCTTGAGCAAGGAGTCCTCGACCAATCCGTGCCGCACGGAGGGGTCATGTGCACACGCCTTACCCCACGCCTTACCCCTGTCCCCGCACCGAGTTACTGAAGCCCAACAACCACACGCGCGGTGTCACGTCACACGGGTCGGGCCGCTATGCAAACTGACGTGAGCTCATGAGCTCCAAGACCATGTACGCTTTGCGCACACAGGACCTACCGTATTCTGTGAAGTGTGGCTTTCGGGGTGCGGCCGGGTCACCCTGGGTCCTACCGCAGACCGTCGGGCGGGCGGTTCGGCGTCATGACAACATCATTCGGACATCTCCCATGCATGACGCGCGAGCAGCTCATTCAAGGATCGAAGTGCCTTTAAGCAGGCAAACGCATGCGCACGATGTGCCCTGTGTGTGCCCGTAGTGCCTGTGGCCCCGAACTTTCCTGTTACCATGTCAAGACCACGTTGCTGTTTACCTGGAGTCCATCCTGATGGAAGGCATCGTGCACTTCGTGCCAGCGCGCTGATTTGCCGCCCATTGCCCTATTCTACACCTCAACACCTGCTGTTCTTGCAACGTTTTGGCCCATCCCTTGCTGCAAGTGCTCCCAGTGTGGAACGCGCCGTTGGCGTGGTTGCTCCGTCAACAGAGTTTACACGCATGCATGTTACACTTGGAGTTCAATTGAGAAAGGAATGTGACACACATTGTCTCTAGCGAGTAGAAACCGCGCTGCCCACCACACATCACGTGTAAGTACTGCTGCGTCACGCCTTGACGCATTGCCATGCCCCAGGCATATATGTGCTTCGATGTGTGCGGAGCTTATATGTAACAATGTGCCACTTTGTTCGTTTCATTGCTCAGCGCCTTGTCATACCTTCAGCCGTCGTTCAGTCAACAGATCACAGTCATCGCGGCATCACTACCATCACTGCGGCACTTGTACCAACAGACAACCAACACACAAAATTTTATGTACGAAACACAACGCATCATGCATGTACGCGTGCATGTGCATGTCTATATGCGCAAAGCACCACCGTGTGTCTGTGGGACACGGCATGCCTGCCACCACTACGCCACCACCTTATCACCGCACGGCCACGGCAGGTCACTCTAGATGACTCCTACCTGTTGGGCTCTCCGCCTATTCGAAAGGGTTCGTAGGGCTAGGCACACGGAAGTCCAAACATTAGGGAAAGAATCAATGTCGAGTGGATCGAAGCAATCCTAAACAGCACTTAGACAGGAGTGCACACACTCACTTAGAGCAGCCATTGTCTACGCGCCGCCGCCCCCGAACGGCCTAACACTCGGGCTCGTGGCCTAGCACTCGGGCTAACGGCCTGGGCCCACTACTTGGCTGGCTACAAGTGTCTAACGGTGGCCCGGCACCGGCACCGCACCCGGGTACGGCTGCGGAGGGTAGGCCCCAGGAGGGTATGCGGCCATAGGTGCGGGCGGATAGGCAGCAGCAGCGTAGTAGGCGACGGCCGGGGGCGGGGCGGCGTAGTAGGCAGGAGCGGGCGGGGCAGCGTAATAGGCGGGCGGGGGTGCGGCGGCGTAGGCCATTGGCGGGGGGTGCTGGTAGTGCTGCTGCTGGTGGTGGGGCGCGTGGGCGGCGGCGGCGTTGTCATTTGACTTGAGCGCCTTGTTGGGCTCCCAGCTGAGGGCGATGGAGAGGAAGCCGCGCTGCTTGCGGCTCTTCTTGCTGACCACAGGCGCCTGGATGCGGTCGCTGCCGCTCTCACGCGCCTTGGCGAGCGAGAAGGTGCAGGTGCCGATCAGGTCGTCCTTGCCCACGTCCTCGTCCTTAATCTCCACATCCACGTTGTTCTCGTTGATGACATTGAAGCGGAACGTCTCATTCCACACGGGGTTGCGGCCGCCGTCCACGGCCGTGCGTGTGCGGAAGGTCTGGCCACCGATGCGGATGATGCAGTAGGGGTCTTGCCTGGAAGGGGAGGGCGAGGAGAGGGGACGAGGACGGGAGAGTTGAGTGCCAGCCAACAGATGCGGAGAGGGAGATGAGCGAATCGGCGACGGGAGACAAGTCAGACGCGACGCCAGGTGGGCATCCTCCGGGACATGGCTTGTCAACACGACCCGGTGTGCACTGCCCCAGTGCACTCCCGGCACTGCACACTAGCCATATAGTGCCAACCCTCACCCCATCGGCACGGTTCCCCAGATCAGGCCAAGACTCACTTGCCGAACCAGTCGCCATCCTTGAGGTCCTTGCCGAACTCCATCGTCACCGACATCACACCGGCTTCCAGGGCCATTTTGCCGACAGCAGTAACTTTTGTGACTTGAAAATGGAAGAGTTACAAATGGCTAGGCGCAAACGGCGTTGTTGTAGTTATGAAAGCGCGTAAAGAAGGAACGGGCAAAGTGGTGCGCGGAAGTATGTGCGGCTTTTGGTTTATTTGATCGAGTACTGATAGCAGTTATTGATGTTAAGTTGAAGGGCGGCATTAAATGCCTCAGGGGCGCGGCGAGAGGGCAGGTGCCCAACTGCTGCCCGTACCGCCCATCGCGTCGAGCAGGGCGCGCGAACCCCTGCCGACCGGACCTGCGACCAGCCGTGTCACGCAGCTCCGCACGACTCTAGGCGGACATAATATATAAGCCCCATACTGTTTTACAAGCTTTTGTCGACAAAGCCTTTCAAGCCGCACAGCCTCGCTTGGTGTATACTTGCAACACCTCTACAAGCAGTTTGCGCAACATCAAAACCGCAGAGCAAGAAACATACAGTACTTCACGCCTACTTACAACTAGTTTAAAGTAGAGCCTCTTCTTCTGATACCGGCTTAAGGCTTCGTGTGCATCCGCCCTCCGCTCTAACAAGCCTTTCCACCATGGCCCTGGACGCGGGTGTGATGTCGGTGACGCTGGAGTTTGCCAAGGACCTGAAGGACGCGGACTGGTTCGGCAAGTGAGTGTTTACTTGCGTCCATCCTCGCGCAATCCCGTTCCTGATGCAACGGGCGCCCGCGGCCCGGCCCCCCGCCAGCTCCCCGGGCGAGCCCCACCTCCCATGCATATGCTGAGAAGGTTGAAATGGAAGCGTTGACTCTAATGTCCCATGTGCTCTGAGCCGGGACGCCCTTTAGGAGCGCCCCTTCACGCGCTATCCGATTGGCACTCAGCCCTCTTGCCTCGTTACCCGGCTCCTCGCCCTACCCTTCCAGGCAAGACCCCTACTGCATCATCCGCATCGGTGGCCAGACCTTCCGCACGCGCACGGCCGTGGACGGCGGCCGCAACCCCGTGTGGAATGAGACGTTCCGCTTCAATGTCATCAACGAGAACAACGTGGATGTGGAGATTAAGGACGAGGACGTGGGCAAGGACGACCTGATCGGCACCTGCACCTTCTCGCTCGCCAAGGCGCGTGAGAGCGGCAGCGACCGCATCCAGGCGCCTGTGGTCAGCAAGAAGAGCCGCAAGCAGCGCGGCTTCCTCTCCATCGCCCTCAGCTGGGAGCCCAACAAGGCGCTCAAGCCCACCGTCACCACACAACCCGCCGCGCCTCACTATCACTACATGCCCCACGCCGCGCTCCAGCCCGCCTACTACGCCGCACCTCCTGTCTACGCCGCGCCCGCAACTCCCATGGCCTACTACCCCAGCCCTGCGCCTCCTGCCGGCTACTACGCACCCGCGCAGGCGCCCACGTACGCGGCACAGCCGCCGCCTGCCGCAGCCGCCTACCCGCAGCAGCCGCAGCAGCCGCAGTACGCGTTCTATCCCGCTGTGCCCGTCGGGCACTAAGCAAGCCCTTGCTTTGTATGGAGGCGGCGTGCACTGATACTGACATTAGGATGAGTGTGGGCTGACTGTTGTGGGACAACCGGGTATGCACGTCATGACAGAGTGTTGGCGGACGAAGGACCTGCGAGGAGTCTGTGTGTAATAGCGTTGAGACATGAGAGGCTAGGGATCTTTCGGACCCCACCGCCGTATGTGGCATGCGAGTGGCGGCTGGCGGTGGGAGTGTTAATACTGGTAGGCTACTCTGCTCATTCGGACCATGGTGCGGGGGGATCTATCGGCAATGGCCCGTCCTACCACGCCTTTATTCTCCCCAACCAAGTTCTTACTAGAATGAGTGCGTTATGCTGCGGAATGTTGTTTCAATTCATGCACAATTCATTCGGGACTGCCTGCCTGGTGACATACTGAGAGTGGCTCGAGGAGAGGCCACGGACAGGCGGCCGTTGGCGGTGGCAGATAGAGGGTGGCAGGAGGTGTGCGGCGGCCAACGGTGCGTGTGGGGTTGCTCGCTTGTTTGTTTACAGGCAACACTTTATCATAGCGTATTGCCATGGCGACGACGTGCATGCGTGACGTGGTGTACGGCATGACACGGTTTCCGTACAAAGGGCTCGAATGTGCTGACGCTGTAGACGCGGTTGTGTAACAACAAAGCACGCCATGCTAGTCTGCTGTCTTGATTGTGGCATGGAGGTATCAGGCTTCACAAATCGGCGCCAGCAGCAAGTTGCCGGCGGCTGGTGCTGGGGGCTGGGATGCACTCGCTCGGGTGTGGCCGACTGGCCGTGGGCGGCACAACTCGCCCCCCACGATTGGGTCCCATGGGGAAGGAATGTCAGAACAGTTTCAAGAGGGACCTGCTGACGCACTTCGCGAGCTAGTAACGTGCTCCGGGCCCCAGGGGCGCGTTGCCTGCATCGCTGTCTGCTGCTGTCTGCGTACTTCAGCCTAGTATAATCTAGTAGGCACTACTGAGTGAGCGAGCTGTCCAGTCATGACTCCGTGGCTGTATGTCCGACACGCAATGCTGCATCATGCTAGGTACCGGCGTCGGGTTTGCACAGCCTTCCAGGTTCAGCACCCGCCTCAGCGCCATGCCAACCCCCGGCGTCGCAATGTCACACGGTTTCCGCCGACCGCGGCACAACGTCGCCAAGTCCCTCCTTCCTGTATTCCTGTAGGCCATCGCGCTCCCGCACCTCCCCCTTGCATCCAGGCCCGCAGACGCATGTCAGCGTTACTTTCTGACAAGGGGCAGGGACCCCCTGGTCTGGCTGCCGGGACAAGGAGAGGGCACTTGTCGCATCCCATGCAACCTCGCCCCGGCCTGGCCTGGCCTGAAGTGACTCAGCGCCTGGCCGGCTGGCTCCGTGCACATGGCCCCATGCACATCTAGCACCCAACACATAAAGCGAACAGCCACAATGCTCACGACATGTGTCAACCCGCGTGCCGACCCCGGTGACACAGCTCCCCCTTTTTGCGCCACACATGCCAAGAACTGCACATCGCCCCGCGCTACACGCACCGCCGCTGCCACCACACGATTGGGCAAGGAATGCATGCATTAGCATCCCCCACCCACCCACCCACTCACCCATCCTCCCAGGCTCCCACGCAGCGCCTGCACCACCCACCAAGCAGCCTGCTGGCTGCACTTGGCCCTCGAATTGAGTTCTAGGCATCGGCATTCATAATCGGCACAGCTCACCAGGGGGCATGCCCATGCAGACAAAGCATTGATTCCATATCCAGCCATCTTATGCAGCACATCTCAACTCCTTGAGCAATCGTCAAACGAATATAGATCCAATTTTGGCGGTGAATCCGCGTCTAAGCCTCCTTGCACTGCCATAAAGACCGAGCGATGTGGCCTCTGCCACATGCATGCTGCCCACAGCGCCACAACACACCCGTTTTCCCTTGTCTCCTGCGCTTGTTGCGCGCAGAAGGGTCAACGACACTCGTCAAGGGTCCAACACTCACACGCTGTTGCGAATGTGCCATTGCTAGTTCGCAAGCC
Organism: Chlamydomonas reinhardtii; assembly: GCF_000002595.2. NCBI lineage: Eukaryota > Viridiplantae > Chlorophyta > Chlorophyceae > Chlamydomonadales > Chlamydomonadaceae > Chlamydomonas > Chlamydomonas reinhardtii. The sequence goes on along the minus strand of NC_057014.1, from coordinate 469,777 downwards.
TTTAAGCACATGTGAATGTGAGTTCCTGTCCTTGGATGCCGGGCCAACCAGGGCCAACTCAATTGATTGCTAAAGCCCCTTGAAACCTGCATGCGGTCCCGCCCACATCCTCTGCCTGCGATCTGCATTCGCGTCCTACTCATGCCCGCACGCCGATGCCTAGGACACAGGCACAGCACATCCGTAAAGAAAGCATCAAGTGGCAGGAGTATCCTCGCCTTTCCCTACATCACCACAAGCAACACAACGCCCGGAAGAGAGCGGTGCACCACGGTGCCACAACAAGCGCGCATGCATATGCATGTATGCATGCCGTACCGCGCCGCGCAGCGCTCCCAGCCATCCCTTCCCTCTCCTCCTCCTCCTCCTGCTCCTGTCTCCTCCTGTCTCCTCCTGTCTCCTCCTATCTCCTCCTGTCTCCCCACCCATCCCGCCGCCTGCTCCCCATCAGCAAAACGACACGCCGCCCACGCTCGCCAGTCCCCTGAACCAGTGCCGCGCGCCCCAGCGCGGCAGCCACCACGACAGCGCGATGGCTGTCGCCACGGCGCAGCTGCTGACCAGCCCCCAGTTGGCTTGCGGCGCCGTCAGCGGCCAGGTGCCGGGCAGCAGCGCCAGCAGCATGATGAGGACCAGCCAGCAGCTGGAGAGCCAGAAGAGGGGCCGGCTGCGGGGTGCGGCGGGTGTGGAGTGGGGTGTGGAGTGGGGTGTGGAGTGGGTTGGGGGAATGGGTTGGGGGAAGGGGTTGGGGGAAGGGGTTGGGGGAAGGGGTTGGGGGAAGGAGTTGTGGGGACGGGGTATGGGGAGTGGGTTGTGGGATGTGGGGTCTTGATAGGGTTGACAGGCGGCATGGTGGGTGGGACTGGATGGGCAGGTGGTGGACAATGGACGCGAGAGGGCGTGTCAGCCGAGTCCCCCGACGTGTTGAGTGGCAACGATAATCCACGAGCACCAGTTTTCATGCGAGCGTGTTGCCGGCAAGCCCTGACACTCCGCAGCATCCCCACAGGCGAGTCAACCCCGTAAGGACCTCATAACCACCCTTGTCCTCCTCGCCCCGTCTCGCCTCGCCTCCTCGCCCCCGCTCACCTGGCCCGGCCCAAAGTGAAGCCGCCGCGCTCCGCCACGCGCCGCGCCACTGCCTCATAGTCCAATCCCCTGGGCGCCGAGCCGCCAGCACCAGCACCTCCACCTCCACCTCCACCACCACCACCACCTCCTCCACCACCGCCACCGCTTGCGTCGCCGTCGCCGTAGGCCGTTGCTCCGCCGCCGCCGCTCCCGCCCGCGCCGCTGCCGCCGCCGCCGCGGCTGCGGTTGTGCGGCATGAGCCGCAGCGCTATGGGCAGCAGGTAGCCAAAGGTCGCCACCACCGTCACGAAGGACAGCAGCGCCTCCGCCACCCAGTCAGCAGCGAGCAGCAACAGGCCGGGCAGCAGGCACACGCCCAGCGTGGCGATCGCCTGCATATGTATGTGTGTGTGTGTGTGTGTGAATGTGTGTGTGTGTGTGAGAGAGTGGGTGGGTCGGTGGTTGGGCGGCAAGGAGTGACGAGGAGGCATGGCGGGGGTCTGGGGCGTGCGGATTTCGATGGCCAAAGGGCTTGAGGGTGTGGGAGGAGGAGGGCAAGAAGTGAAGGGAGGTGAACGAGGGGAAGGAGGCGGGTTTGCAAATGTTTTGTGAATCGGCGTGCAATCAAAGCCGCCCCGCCGCTCGGCAACCAACACCCATCTGTGGCCTCCCCTCCTCTTCCCCTCCACCCCACTCACCGCCAGCACGGGCACGCGTGTCACTGCCGACACGGCTGACAGCCACGTCGGCACGAACCCATCACTCCCCATCGCCCACATCTTGCGGCAGCACCCCGCCGCCGACACCAGCCCTGTGCCGTACGTGCCGATGGCAAGCACGGCAATGAGCCCGGGCGCGCCGCGACCGCTGCCGTACGCGTGCCGTACGATGTCGTAGATGATCTGTGACATGGGGTCTTCCCTGTCGGGCGGATTTACACATGTGGGACAGTGAAACGGGCGGGCGGGCGGTTACACGAGGTAAATCATTATAACGTGCAGTATACACACCTGCTGCTGTATGTGTTTCATTTGGTTCCGATGCAATTTGGAAGTTGGGAATACCGGAGCAGCACAAGCAGCCAGATACCGAGCCAGCAGCGCTCGAGGGCTCACCCCAGCGTCTCGTTGCGCGGATCCACACTGCGCGCCAGCAGCCGCTGCCCCGTGGCCGCCAGCAGCAGAGCCGTGAACACCAGGTTCAGGCAGCAGGTGGCAGCCAGACCGCCTGGGGGTGGGGGCGGGGGTGTGGGTGTGGGATGGGGGTGCGGGTGGGTGTGGGTGCGGGTGGGTGCGTGTTGGACAACGGAACGGAAACGAGAACCGCCCATGTGTGCGTGTGTGTGCAAGGAAAGCATAACGGGGCAGTGTGTGTGTGTGTGTGTGTGTGTGTGTGTGTTGACTCTTAATTGTATGGGTGTGCGGACGCAGGTGCCGGTGACGAGCAATGCAGGCAGGCGCGGGGGTTGTTTGTGCAGACGGGACACGGGAGCCTGTCAGCAGGGCGGGGTGGCGGTCCAGTGTGCCATTGTGCCCTCGTCAGCAATTGACATGCAGCCCTTGATCTTGCCGTGCTGCCTCTGCTCAAGCAGATCCTCCCCACACGCCCCACACACGCCCTACACGCCCCCCCCACACGCCCCACAAGCACAGGTGTGTCCCCGCTCACTAAAGATGCTGACTGGCACCACGGACTCAGACCGCCAGCCTCCAGCCGGGCCGCCCTTCACACCCGCCGCCGGATGCCCCGACAGCGCCCGTGAGGCCGTCGACTGCTGCGTCTGCTGCTGCGCGAGCAGTGGCGTTGAGACACCGCCTCCGCCGCCTCCGCCGCCGCCACCACTGGCGCCCAGCGGCCCTGACGCCTGCCGCTGCGGCGGCGGCGCCGAATTGCCCATGGAGCGACTCCTGCGGTAGGCATTGGCGCCGCGGCGGCCCGGGCTGCCCTGACCTCCCGCTGCTGAATCCCGAGCCCCCGACGCCTGAGGCTGCTGCGACTGCTGCTGCTGCGACGGCTGTAGCGGCAGGGGCTGCAGCTGCGGTTGTAGCAGCTGCGAGCCCTGCATGTGCAGGAGCGGCTGCTGCTGTAAGTCCAGGTCTCGCTCCCTCTCCGCCCGCAGCTGCCCGGTTTTCTGCCGCGCGATGGGCGTGGCGCGGTGTGCCAAACCCGCAAGCGAGTACGACATTTCCCGGTCACCCGCGGCGCTGCTGTCCGGCCCCACGCTGTCGTACGCGCCTCCCAAGCTGCCGCCCGCAAGGCTGCTCGGCGCGGGGAGTGTGTCACTGGGCAGCCCCCCGGCGGCGCCGCCGTTGGCTAGGAGCGTGCTACTGCCGTGTGCCCCAACGCTGTTATTTGCGGCGGCCAGCCTTGCAAGCTGTAGCTGCGGCGGCAGGTTGCTACTGCCGCTGATGATCTGGTTCTGCTGCTGGTGTTGATGTTGTAGTAGTTGTTGTTGTTGTTGGTGGTGGTGGGGTTGAGGCAGCCCTGTAGGCCGCACCACTGGCGGTGGTGGCGCGAAGGGCGGCGGCATGGGAGCCGCTGGCGGCGGCGGCATGAGCTGCTGCTGCTGCAGCTGCTGTTGGTGCGATGTTTGCTGTTGCTGCTTTTGCTGCCATGGCGACAGGGCTGATCCAAGCGCGTGCGGCGAATGTGGATGGTAGTGATGATGATGCTGCCCCTGCGGCGGCCGCTTTGGCGGCGGCGCGGCCTGTGCGGGCGCCGGTGTCCACCTGTGCTGCCGGCGGCCGCGGCGGTGCGGCTGCAGCTCCTCCACAAAGTAGAGCACCGTCTCATATCTGGAGGGTGGCACATGGTGCCAGAAGATCATGGCAAAGCGTCAGAACACAGCGTTAGATCACAGCGTTGCATCAAAGCGTTAGACCAAAGGGTCTAAATGATGTCGGTGCGTGAATGGGTGAATCGCAGCGTTCTGAGTCGCACACCGCAGCAAAGCAGCCCGCTTGCTCAACCACGCATGACCCCCCGAAACCTGCCTCGCAACCCCGACACAGCAGGTGCAAGGACACGTGCAATGACTCGCGTGCTCACAACGCACTCAACACAACGCGCCGGCCGGCGCCGTGAAACGTGCGGCACACGCACCCGGTCTGCACCGCAATGGCGAACAGCAACCCCTCCAAAACCACGTAGCCGCCGGCGCCATTGATGCCGCTCAAATTGGTCCTGCAACATGCAAGCACGAGGGAGGGAGAAGGTGGGTCAGGGCTGGGCCGGACGAGACGCATCCGAGCCACAGGGAGCGGAGGAGGAAGCAGCCGCGATCTGCGCCCGCCGTGCGCCAGCGCTTCGCTTGTGTGACAAGTTGTTTGTAACCAGTCGCCCGTCCCCCCATCAACCCGCCCCATGCCTCGTGTTCCATACCAGGCATGGTAAAACCTCACCAACCAAATCATCTGGGCCCTATCCCAGCATCCGCCCTCCCCTCCCTCCCCACACGATTCCTTGACCATTGGGACCTATTGCGATGGCCTCAGACATGAAATCTCCCCCCTGGTCTACCGTCTACCACTTCCTTAACTAATTATGAATGTAACCCCCCCCCATGGCTACCTCCCCCCCCCCCCACCCCACACACACACACGCGCGCACCACTGCGTGAACACGAAGTCCGCCCCCTGCGGTGAGGGCGTCAGCGCCAGCAACGCCCCAAACAGCGCTATGCCCGCCAACACCTGTGTGCAGGTGCAACACATGGGGGCAAGTGCGTGTGTTTGTGCGTGTGTCTACACCGCTATGTGGGGGTGTGCGGAAAGCGAGCCGGAACATGCGGCTAGCAGGCATCGGTCCATCCGAGTGCCGTACACACGTGTCAGGGCCGGTGGCACTAGGGAGTCACCCCCACACGCAAACCCCCCTCCACACCCCTCCCAGACCCCTCACACCCCCCTCCCACACGCCCCCGCACACACCTGCCACAGCGAGCTGGCTGTGATGAATCCCGCCGTGACGCCCAGTGGCGCGCACACCCAGCCCAGCCAGCTCAGCACCACCGCCGCATACACGGCGAACAGCTGCCCGCGGCTGAGCGAGTAGGTGGGGTCGCCTGCACAGGGGTTGAATTGGGCGTGGGGCTGTGGTGGGGGAGGGGCGCTTGGGTGCGAGAGGGAGAGGTTGTGGGCGTGTTGGGGACGTGGGAGGGTGCGGGATGCAGCATCTCTCCCGCCGCAGTGCCCCTCCTTGCCATCCCCAGAAACCCCGTCCGCTCCCTCCCCCTTCCCCTCCTCTGCCTCTGCTCCGCTAGTTCGGCTAGGTTTGGTTTAGTAATGGGCTGGTATTTACAATCTCCCTCCCCCTCCCCCCAAGGCCCCACGCACGGGGGTCGTAGGGCAGGGGCGAGGCCGCGATGCGGCTGAGTCGCGCCGCGGAGCCCAGCGTGCGTGTCACCGCCAGCGCGTAGTAGGCTGTGGCGCCCAGGGTGGCGGCCATGTTGGTCCAGGCCGCCACCCACGTCGCCAGCGCCTTCTTGTGCCTGCGAGGGGAGGACCAGGTGTGTGTGTGTGTGTGTGTGTGTGTGTGTGTGTGTGTGTGTGTGTGTGTGTGTGTGTGTGTGTGTGTGTGTGTGTGTGTGTGTGTGTGTGTGTGTGTGTGTGTGTGTGTGTGTGTTGCCGTCTGTTGGAGAGCGAAACATGCCCAGAACGAGACCGCATGTGCGTGCGTGCGACACTCTCGTGTGTGTCCAGCCCCAGCCCCAGCCACAAGCCCCTAGCCCCCAGCCCCTAGCCCCCAGCCCCGCCCCCGCCAGCGCCCCCGCCCCCGCCAGCGCCCCCGACCCCGACCCCCGCCCCGAGCCCCCGACCCCCACCCCCGCCCCCGCCTCCGCCCCCGCCTCCGCCCCCCGCCCCCGACCCCCGCCCCCGACCCCGCCCTCGAGTTCTCCCCAGACTGCCTACCGTCTACCATTTCCTTACCTAATCATGAATGTAACCCCCGCCCCCGCCCCACGCCCCCGCCCCCGCCCCTCCGCAGCCGCCAGCACCACCGCTCACCAGGGCGCCAGGCGCGCGGTGAAGACGTACAGCGACCCGATGGCCGCCGGCATGCAGGCCGCCAGCTCCGCCAGACACAGCGCTGTGGCGATGTTGAGCGCCGACACGCCCACCCAGCCCCACATCATCACCACCGGCCCGCCGTACACGATGCCATGAGTCAGCGGATCTGCGGGGGGAGGGAGGAACGCAGAGGGGAGGGGTTCGGGCAGGATGCGGAGCTGATGATGGCAACTTGCGAGGCCCAACAAGCTCCCAGCTCCCAGACCCCACGCGGCCTGGCCAGGGCCACACGCGTCACCCCGAGCCCCATGCCTCATGTGCCAGCCCCACACACACCTCGCGTGAAGACCCACAGCACGCCTACGGTCGAAAAGGTGATGCCAAAGGCATTGGCGGGCGTGAGGTCACGCCGCAGACCCGCCGTCAACATCAGGCCTGTCGCCGAGTGCTGTTTTCACAGCGGACGTCGCCGAGCGCTGCTGGAGTGCCGGACCCAAGCTCTGGGCGGCCCCTGCGTCGGGTTGCTAGTTGTGCTGTCAAGACGAGGGCCAGAGGGGCCGCAGATGCGGTCGCCTCGCGCCGAACCACCGCCGCCTCGCTCTCAGCTGCAAGCCGCACGCTGGATGCCCGGGGCGGGGCGGCGGCCGCCATGGCTCGCCGCCATCAAGCCGCCTGGGAGGAAGTGGAGTAGGGTGGGAGGTATGGACATGATTGAGGGGATGTGCGCGGTTGTGGTGCTAGGGGTTGTGGTGCTAGGGGGTGAGGTTTGGAGGCTGGAGGAGTGCCGGCTGGAGCAGCCGTTCTTACGTATGGTTGAGGCGGCCTGAGCAGAGGCCTCGGCATTGCGTCAAGTGAATTGAGTGCTTTAGGTGGAGATGGCGCATGGGCGGGTGAAGCGCAGCTGCAGTTCATATGTGAAGGCTGCCCGTGCACAAGGACCCACTGCGCGGGTTGCGGCGGCGACGCGTGTCAACGTGTGCGGTCGGTTCGCCAGCCTAGTATGCGAGCCCGCGTAGAGGGAAGCGACGTATGCAACCCACGTAGAGCAACTTATATAGCAGCTTGCAAGTTGGCGAACTGGTAATGAGAGTTCCTGAATTCTCACCTTCGCTACACTCGCCGCATATACCCGAGCCGCTTTCCAGTTGTCACAATGATGAACTAAAACAGTAAAGGAAAGAGTTTGCTCCTCGCGCGGCTGCCAGCGGCAAGGAAGCGCGTGCCTCTCCAGGTCACAGCCGGTTCAAGCAGCTAAGCGGGTCGGTTGTAGCAAGTATATATGCGTAAAATGCGTGTATTGGCTGCAACGAGGCTGAGTTGGCGGTGTGTGCAACCCAAAAGGACTCACAATAACTCTATATGAAACCTTCAGTACAATGGAGGAGTCAACGCCTATGATAGAGTTAGAGTCTGCAAGTATTAGGAGCAACACTGGTTATTGACTCCCCTGTTCGATTGTCATACTGACACCCGCCAAGTGTGTTGACCGTGTGTCGACCGCTCAGAACGCGGACGTTGGTAGTGGCCAGCTCACAAACTTAATTGCAACCGCATCGTTTAAGAGTTCGGATGAGTGCAGCGAAGCCCGGGCATGCCCAATCGACCGGCCCTTCGGGTGCATCTCGCCCTCGCTGCGCACCCTGCCCCTTCGACGCCTTCCTCATCTCAAACATCTGCCCCGCCTCCTCATCTTCAGGGTCAAATACACCTATGCTTACACTTGCCACCATCAAACTGCCAACACACCGGACGACACGCATGGCACGCCGCAGCCCAAGGGGTGCGCCCCAACCGCGTTCTCCCCTCGTCCGTTTTCCAGTGGCCAGCAGCCGCGTCGTTCCTCCAATGCACAGGGCCGCAGGACCCAAAGCCAGGTCAAGCGCACTCAGAAGCAACCCCCTCCACGGTCAACGCCTCAGTCAAACTCCCCTGCTTTGGGCGCCAGGTCTGTGGAGGTGAACCGCTCCTCGGGGAAAAACGACACGCGCACCATGCGGCCAGCGAAGAAGCGACCCTGCACGACCGCGAAATCAAGGTGATTATCATTACCCAATAACATCATCAGCATCATGCGGGAGCTTGCCCACGTGCCACACACGCCAACACACGCACACAACACATAGCAACTAGCAAGGCAAAGACACGCAGCAGGGCCGGCTCTACCGACTTTGCACCTGCTGCCCGCCACCCCCGCCATCCCCTCACCTGCAGGTCCACTGCCGCCTTGGTCGCGGACTCCGCCCGCTCGAACTGAACAAAGATGCGCACCGCCTCCTCCTGTTTGGGGATTTTAAGATTTGAATTTAGGTTTGGATCTGGGTATGTGGAGGCTTGGACGAAGCATGGTCAACAAGGACCCGAGTATCATGTTACTTCTTCCGGAGCCTGTCCAGTGGGCCCCACTACTGCGCCCCTTGGATTCGGTGTCATGTGCCATCCTCCCACCCTACCTTGCGCACTGACTGGGCCCTCACTTTGAGCAGTTGGGGCGAAGCACACGCCCCACCCCCGTTCTCCATGAACGGCTACCCCCGGGCTCGGGCATCCACCTCCTGCCCCCCCCCCCCCGCCTCCTCACCTCCTGGTACCCGGCGGTGGTGACCTCGAATATGAGCACATCCAGCACCTTGCCGTACTTGGTGAGCTCCTGGCCCACCTGCAGCACGTGTGTGGTTGTGTGTGTGTGGTTGTGTGTGAGTGTGTGTGTTGTGTGTTTGCATGTGTGCGTGTGTATGTGTGTTCGCGTGTGCGTGCGTGTGTCGTAAGGGTGCAGCCCTTTCCATCCCCACACATGGTAGACAGTTGAAAAGAGATGGCCAAAAACCTCGATTGCAGGCACAGGGCATTGCCACATTGGTGCGGAATGCTCCCCCTGGGCTTCCTGGGCCTTCTCCTCCTTGGCTTCCGGATGGTGATGGGACATCATCATTGGGCTCGGGCACGTACCCCCCTGCTCCCGCTGCTCCCCCCCCCTTCTGGCCTCCTCCTCCTCACCTCCTCCTCCAGCTCCTCGTCCACCTGTCCCGGCCCCACCATGTTGCGCATGCAGATGACGCGGCTGGGCGCCCCCGTCAGCTGGGCACCTGGGGGGAGGGAGGGAGGGGGGGGAGGGGGGGTTCCATGCATATTTAATAAGACGAGAGGGCGTAGCCAGGAGCAATGGTGCTATGGGGGGGGGGGAGAGAGGGGGAGGGGAGAGGGCAGGGAGGTGGGGTGGAGGAGGGGTTAGGGGTGGGGGGAAAGAGCGGGGGAGGGTTATGGGCAGGGAGATTACAATCATGGGTAAGTAGGTAGGGAAGTTGTAGCCAGGCACAGTGGTACGGCAGGCGCGTCGGGGAGGGAGGGTGTGTGAAGAGGAGCAGGCGCACGGGTCTCAAGGCCAGGGTTTGCCCGCACAGCACACCGAGATGGGGGTTGGCGGTTACAGTCCATTTAACTCCAAAGCATCCTCACCCTCCAGTAGACTCATCCTCCCACACCGCCAAGCCCACTTCCTAACGACGCGTGTAGTCGTGCCGCTCACGCCCTGGCCCCCCACCCGCCCTGGCCCCCCACCCGCTCAGCACCTCGCTCACCCTTGGGCCTCTTGGCGTCCGGCTGGTCCTTGTTGGCGGGTAGGCTGGGCGCCTCCACAATCACGGCGGCGCGCTGGGTGGTCTTTTGCGCCATGAGCGGGTTGGAGATACCCTGTGCAGTTGTGCGACATTGACAGAGAACTTGAGATAGAGTTCATGGATGTTCATAAGCGCGTGCGCGCGGTGGGAAAGGGAAGAGCCGCGGGGAGGCAGGGAACCGGGCGCGTCGACATTGGCCGGGTCCGTGTCGGCACCGGGCAAGTGCGACGGTGTGCATATGCGATGGCAGGTTATCGTAGAAGGGCAACAGGGCGAAGCCCCACAGCCGCATACGACACGCATACACACAGCGAGCCTCCAGCGCAGAGCCGGCCCCACAGCAGTCCTTTGAAGACGGCCAAAGCAAAACCACCAAACCCAGCCCCCGCTCCTGCGGACACCCTCCTGCGGACACCTCGCCACCCCGCTGCCGACCCCCGCCACCCCCCTGCCGCACCCCGCGCACCTGCCGGTTCCTGCCCAGTCCCTCGCCCTCGCGCCAGCCCATCTTCTCCAGAAGCTTCTGAGCCAGCGACATGCCCTTGGTCGACCCGGGGCCGCCGGCAGCGCCGCCGCCAGCAGCTCCGCCTGTTTCAGCAGCGGAGTGCAGTAAGGGGTCCGCGAGCAGGAGGACCACCATGGACCGCCATGGACCGCCCAGGCACACGGCCCACCCAACCCAACCAAACCCCTGGCTGCTCTCGCCACACGGCTGGCCGCAACGCACGGCCCGTGGTGCTGCTGCGCCACCCCGGTACGGCACTGCCCGTACCGCGCACCGACACCAGCCCTCGCGGGAAACACGCCAACCTGCCTGCGCGGCCCCCGCCGCCAACACGCTGCTCCCCGCGTGCCCCGCCCCGCCCCGGCCCCCCCTCTTTGATACATGCCGTTCGCATGAACGGCTACCCCGGAGTATTGCCGCGTGCCACTCCGTTGCATAGCACAGGCCACGCTCTCCTCCTCGCTCTATTGCATTGGGTTCGGTTTAGTTTGGGCTGGTATCTACGCCCCACCCCCCTTCCTCCCGCGCCACTCACCCTCATCCGGCCGCGCGATGGCGGACCCTGGCGGACCCATGGCCCCGCCGCCGCCGGCGCCGCCGCCCATACCCATGCCCGCAGCCCCCAGTGCCGCCTCCGCCGCCTGCGCCACTGCCATACGGCCGCGCCGCGCGAATGCGTCATCGCCCGTCATGCCCATTGCCGCCCGCCGCCGCGCGTACTCCTCCATGGACATGACGCCGCCGCCCGCATCGCCGCCGGCTTCGCCGCCAGGTGCGGCGCCGCCCGGGGCAGCCGCACTGGCGCCCGGCGGTGCCGCCGCCGCCGCCAGGACCGCCGCCGCAGCGCGTGCACGCTCCTCCTCCTGTGGGGCATTGCACACACCGAGTCGTCAGAGGTCAGGCATCCACCCCTGCCGGCCTTCCTCATGGTCTGGCTGCGCCCATCATGTTACCGACCCGTCACCAAACTCTCCACAGCGCAAACCACATTCCCACTCTCAGCACCTGTTTCCGGAGCCGCTCCGCCTCGGCCTCCGCCTCCTTCTGTTTGGCCAGCCGCTCCGCCTCAGCCTCGGCAGCCTTGCGGGCCCGCTCACGTGCCGCAATCACCTGCGAGTCCACGTGTCGATGCAGGTTACCAGGTTCGGCAGGGCAGGGCAGGGCAGGGCAGGGCAGGGCAGGGCAGGGCAGGGCAGGGCAGGGCAGGGCAGGGCAGGGCAGGGCAGGGCAGGGCAGGGCAGGGCAGGGCAGGGCAGGGCAGGGCAGGGCAGGGCAGGGCAGGGCAGGGCACCGCAGGGCAGGGCAGGGCACCGCAGGGCAGGGCAGGGCAACAGAGCGACGGCACAGATGGGCGCCCACATAGCTCCTGGAAGACAATCATCAAACGCACTGCAACCCAACCCGCATCCCGCAACCCGCAACATCCAGCGCACATACCCTTGGCATCGAGTCTCCTTTGTCCCTCCCTGCCTCATCTCGCATAGGATTCGAGCACACACAGCACCCTTCACGATAGGCCCACCTCTTCATAGTCGTTGGGCCGCATGGGATCGTACTCATCCTCGATGGGCCGCCCGTCCTGGCGCGCAAAAATGCTACTCCCGCCTCCCAGCGCCGTCCCCGATGGCCCTGGGCCGGCTGTAGCAGGCCCCCCTGGCGCTGGTGCTGACGCGGATGCTACTGCCGGCCCGCCGCCCGGCGTCGCGGCGGGCGTGAGGGAGCGGGCGCCGTCAGAGCCCGACCCGTCCACGACCAGGGTGTTGGGCGGCCCCCGCCCGCCCGTCCGCCCGGTGATGGGTATCCCCCTGTTGGTCATGATGTATGCGACGGGTCAGAGTGCCAGGCCGGAAGCTGCAGAGGCTTTTCAGCGGTGAGAGCTGGGGCCCCGTGCCAGCCCCTGCAGCCCCTGCAGCGCCCCTCCTCCAGCCTTTCCCGCCCAGCCTCTCCGGTCTCCCCCCAGCCTTGCCGCCCAGCTGGCAAGCCGACCAGCAGCCCGCGGACCCCGCCCCCGCCTCACCTTGCGGGGCCTCCTCGCCCAGGACCGCCTGCGCCTCCTGCCGCCGCCGCCCGCAGCACCGAGGGAGGCGGCTTGAAGGCGGGGGCGGCCATGGCGGCAGGCTTCTTTAGGGAGGCGGGTGCCATCAGCTTTGGGTCCGGCCAGCCCGCGCCCGCCGCATCGCTGGTGCTATTCTTTGCCTGAGGCAGATCGCCATACAGGCTCATTGTAGCGCACTTCGGCCGTTAGAAACAGCTGTGTTGCCCGTGAGCAAGGAAGCGGGAATCGGTTCTAGTCGCCTTCTCCACGCCCGCTCCAGCTCAACCACGTTTTATTGTCTGACAAGCTGCATGTTAACTTTCTAAAACGACAGTCGAACCAGCCGAGGTGATCGATGGTCGGTGTGGGCCCCAGTAGTCCAGCGATGATTACTGCATTTTATCCAATATTTCGGTCAGGCATGTGGAACTTTGAGAAGAGCCTATCCCTCCAAGTCCGATGCAAGCATCGGCCTTTCCTTCTGGTCCCTCATTCGGTTCTGCTCCTGGAGAACCATTTATGCTCGTATACCTTACAGGGCAGTAACTTAGCTCGTGACGGTTCAACTCATATCGCGTGTGTTGCTACTCCAAACCTCTCAGGCGGCTTTTGCTCTGCACAGTTGCGCCAGCAAAGGTATGACCTCCATATGTGTCGCCTCTCATAGCGAGCTTGTAGGTTCGCGAAGCCAATTGCCTGCGAAGGAGTTCTGTGTTGATCAATCAAGAGTGTTGCACCCGAAGGTCCGAGGTGCACTCCTTGCGCTCTGCACGGGCCACGCTACTCGTTATGGATGAGCGTCGATGGCCCCGGTTTGATAGGCTCACTCGCGCGCCCACAGATGCTCCACACGAGAACCAGCATGTGCCGGCCTGTGCCGTGCGGGACCAGCCGTCGCGCTCTGGTCGTGACGGCTTCTGGACCCGGTAAGTCAGCAAGCGCTGGTGGGTGGGCAGCCAGGGGGTCGCGAGTAGCGTCGGCTCACGAGTCGCCGTCCGCTCACCCAACGCTACCGCAGGCTCCTTCCCCAGCCGTCCCGGCGGCTCCTCCCGCGTCCCCAGTGAGTTCATGGGCTGACTGGGTCGCTCGGGTCTGGGTCTGGTCCGACCTGCTGCAGGGGGCCCTCGGGCTGCGTTGCCGCAGCGGGCGCCGCTTGCCCAATGCACCCAGCGCTCTTCGCCTGTGCTCCCTGCACATCTCTCATCACCTCGCCTCATCACCTCTACCCCGTGCGCCTTGCCGCCCCCCCCTCCCTGAGCAGTGTCCCCGGTGGGATCGGACGATGAGGTGCCGTCGGACGCGGAGGGCGACGTGCCTGTGGTGGGCATCCGGCCGTCGGGCGGAGCCTTCCGGTGAGGGAGAGAGGGAGGGAGGGTCCCGCGCGCGTGCCGCCTAGCCTGGGCTTTGGGCTGGGCTCCAGGGGGTCCTTGAGATGGATTGGGATGGGATGGGATAGGACTGGGATGGATTGGGATGGGATGGGATGATAGGAGAGAAGGTCGGGGGGGCTGCGGGGTTTTGGGATCTGGGTCGACGGCTCTTGTCGCTCATGCACGGCTGCAGCGACAGCCCCTGACGACAGCGCGCCAGCGCATGTGCAACACACCACCCTGAACGCCCCCGAGTCAAGTGGCTCTCCGTTGTCCAAGCGTCGGCCACGTGCTCGTCGCTCTTTAGTTTGGGCTGGCATGTACAGCGCCCCTCCCTTCCCGCGCCCCTCTTGTTCCCCAACATTGTTACTTTGGTATGGCCGCAGCGGCACGCCCACCCCCGAGCCCGGCACCGCGGGCCACGTGGGCGAGCTGGCCTTCACGCGGCCGGGCGGCGGAGCTACGCGCTTTAACATGCCCTCCTCCTCCTCCTTCACCCCCGCCAGCGGGCCCTCCTCGCCCAGTAAGTGTGTGCAGAGGCGCGGGAGCGGACGCGGGGGCGGGAGCAGGAGCGGGCGCGGGAGCGGCAGCGGGAATGGGAGCAGGCGCGGGAGCGGGGAGCGGGAACGGGGCTTTACCGTATTGAAGCAATGGAGAGGCAGACCCTGTGGAGTGGTCGGGCTGGGGCAGGGAGGAAGGGCCGAGGCGGGGGTCGGCGGGGCAAGGAGGGCGGCGGGCTGCAGGCGTTCCCATTGTCGTAGGTGTTCAATGAAAGGGCGCGGTTGAAGGTGTTGAGGATGCGAAGGGGGGGCAGGGGCAAGATACTATGGAGATGCCAACTGCTTGGGTTGGCACATGTTGTCGAGCATGTAGGAAGGGACCTGACCTTCGCCCCCCGGCCCTTCACTGCAGTCGACTCGCCCTCGCGGTTCTCCCGTCCCGCTGGCGGCGCCGCGCGCATGTTCCCCAGCGCTGTGGGCGGCGGCGGTGGCAGCAGCGGCGGCAGCAGCGGCGGCAGCGGCGGCTCGGGCGGCAGCGGCGGCTCGGGCGGCGACGACGAGCCCCTGGGCTTCTCCAGCCTGGCGCCTTGGGCCCTGGCCTATGTCGGCATCTGCGGCGCGCTCTTTGCCGCACATGAGGTGTTCCTGAAGAAGCCGGCGCCGCCGAAGAAGGCTTGCTGCGGGGGCAAGAAGGCCGCGCCGAACGCGGCCGCGCCCGCGCCTGACGCCAAGGGCGGCAAGGGCAAGGGCAAGTGAGGCGGCTGGGTTGGCGGCAGCTTTGGAGGGCTCTGGGGTGATGGGCGGTAGGCGGCCCGGGATAGCGCCTCAGCGGCAGTGACGGCCTGTAAGCCGCTGTAGCGCAGCGCGTGTCGCACTGCGGTAGCTGCGCGAGTTGGCAAGTGTTGCCGATACCGCCGTGTGTGGCCGCGGCAGCACACCGTTGCAGCGGCAGGGGGTTGGTGTGGCCTGTCCAGCGCAGGCGCAACGCTGGTGCCGATGTCAGGGCCAAGTCCTGCACCCCAGACGCACTGCTGGTTCCAGATGCTGCGGGGCGGGACAGGTACTGTAGCGGCGAGAGCGCGCAGGCGATGGCGCGGAGGTGACGTCAGCTACAGGTGACAGCAGGCCTGGGGTGCCAGGTGGGCTTGAAGTGCCTGTGCGTGATACTTGTTGGATCGTGACTTCGGCGTATTGCTTTATCCAAGTACTGTGGAGCGCAGCGGCGGGTTACCCGAGAGATACAATCGAGACTGGACAGGATTGGTTTAGTACCATTGTAGCGTGTGTGTATCGTGGGATAGGTGGCTTTTTTTCGGGCGGCGGGCATTGAACTCTACAAACGAACGCCACCGTGGGCGGCGGTGAGTGTAGGACCTGGGAGCTCGGGGAGATGCACGTGTGCAGGGCAGTAAGCAAAGATGAAGGTAAGGTGTTTCCAAGCAAAATTTAAGGAAAGGTATTTTGGTGTGGTACAGATAAGCATGGTTTGCTATGGCGTGTCCATGCCGCCATCTGTTTTGCTGCATAATACGGCGTTAAGTCGGTCACGGCGTTTTTTGACGTGACGTGCCGAACATTGCACCGTATTGTTCAGGGTCGGTTCCCTGTAATGGTTTTGACGAGATGGGGCAGTAGCCACGAAACGGGCAGTAGCCTTTACACGCCTTTTGCAAGGAGGAGCAATTGCTGTGCAAGGGGGTGTTCAGGTGTGTCCACGAGTGCATGGCATAGGATGCGGTAGCTGGTCAGGGGCACGCGGCTGCCGGCGGCTTCTTAAGCCTTGTATAGGTGGTGGACGCTTTGGCAGCAGGTGAAGGGCGACTAGCGCAGGCTCGGAAAGCCCTGTTAGCAACGCAGCACGCTCGGATCAGGCAATGGTGAAGGGAATTGTGACGTGGTGGCTGTAACGAGTTTGTTTCCCGATTTATCCCCGCACGGTCCGTGCACCGCGCCTGCACAGTGGCTGCTTGACCCCAGAGGCCCAGAACCCTGCACACGTGGACCTCTACATGCAAGCAATGCCAGCGCGTGTTGACCTCGCCTGGTCCGGGCGCGCCCAGCCCGCCCGGTGCTGTCAGCAGCCCTTCGTGTTGCTCCGCCGCGTCTCCTACGTTGGCTTTTGCCACCCTGCAGTCTCACCGTCAACTTCAACTGTGCCTGTGATGAGTTTGATGGTATTCCATGCAGCCGTGTAGACTGCCCACCTCGCCTGGCCAGCATCCGTAATTCTTACCAGTACCAGCTCACTTACTGCAGCCGCCTTGCAGTTCTCCTGTCAGCCCGGCCCAGCTAGGCAGTAACCCAGGTTCGTTTCCTTGGTCGCCGTCGCATCTTGACAACCGCAATGCCGGGCATCTTCTTCTGCCGTTTCCTTTCCCTCCTGCGGTCCTGCGCTCGCACGTACTCCTTTTGCACCCCGCGGATGCCTGGCTGCGTTCCAGGTTGGTCCATTTAGATTGGGGTTAGCGTTGCCGCGACACATCGCAGCCTGGTTGTGGGCTAGTCCACACCAGCCCCGGCCGCAACAGCCGCCGCCTTCACCCGCTGCGTGTCGTCCCGCGCTGTGGTGTACAACTGTACAAAGACGGGGTACAGGAGTTTGTCATAATGTTTGGCCGCATTGGCAGCCTACCGGGCATGAACTCATGGGCGTGCCAGGGAGTAGGCAGCGGCCCCCAAGGTGACATGGCATGAGCGGAGAGGAGAGAGGGAGCGCCGAGACCGTCAGCAGCTGGGTTCAATGGGGGCCAGCCAGACATTACCAAACGGTTGCTTCACCATGGCTGGATAATGTAACATTCCCGCGCGCTGAATGCATCCCTATGGCCAAGCGGTGGGGGCCAAGCGTTTGGCATGTATGGTGCCATCCACCGTCACCATAGCTTAAGGTAGCTGGGTGGCATACACAGTTTCGGGTGCCGACGACGGACCGTAGAGCTACCTCTGAAGTGCCACGGGCAATGCGCGCACGCACCTGGAGATGATGGAGTGGTTCGCCCGAGGCATTGGCAATGCCACGCGCAGGCATCCGTGCTGATGGCGCGGGGTCGCGCAGGCATCTGGAATCCCCCGGTGCAGGCATCTGGACTGCCGCGGCGACCCGCCTCAGCCAGCTTTAAAACCCCGCGCAAACATCACAAGTTGGCTCGGCAGGGTACCCGGCTCACCCTTACAACCATAGGCCACCGGCAACTTAGCGTAGTGCTGTCGAATCGCGAACGTGAACTTCTCGGATTTCCCACCCTCTTGCATGCGCTCCCTTCCACTCTCAGCAGAGTAAGCACCTAAGCCCCCCGCGTGCGGCTCTCAGGCATGCACCCGCTGTCACAGCATGCGTCTACTAGCTGCGGGCCAGCACACTGCACCTGCCGGGGCGCAACAAGCTGACGGGGTGTAACAGTCATGGCTGTGCACCTTCCGTCTCACTCCAGTCGTCCTGACACGCGCATTTCTTTTATGCAACGTTTGCTGCGAGTAATACATCTAGAGTATTACAGGATGCATTCAATCGCAAACTGGACACGCACGGTGTGGCGAGGGACCTGTTGTTCACGGCGGGTTCAGCTGTGCGCGGTCGTACTGCCATCCGGTCGCGAGGTCGCGGGGCTGGACAAAATGCGGTCAACATGCGGCATTTCCTTACTTCTACGCTATCTCAGCTTCTCAAAGCATGCACTGCTAGCTCGTGACATCTAAACGCACATAGCGAGCGAAAAGACTGCACCGATTGCTCGGCGCACTTCTGTTGACTTGTCGCTCTTTCTTTCCTTTGCTCAAACGTGTGCTTCTATGCTCGCGTTTCTGGCTGGATGCGTCTTCAAGGCGCTGACGGGCGGAGACTTGAGAGAGGACTTGAGCTGCATGCTCAATGCTCTGCCTGAGGCCCTCGGCGTGCCTCGCCTGTGCAAGGCTACTGCTAGCGACATCCGCTCGCCATGCTTCCCTTGCAATGGACAGAAGGTGAGCATTCTGCAAAAGCGACGGGTACACGTTGGCGGGCACAACCACCAATTCAGCGCTACTGGCGTTTCCTTTGTGCACCGCCTGGCCGGAACGCTGGCCCGGCAGTGGTCAAAGCCAAACTTCCACTAATGGCATGCGCAGTAGGCTTTACGACAGTCTTTGGTTTGTTCAGCTTGATTGTTGCTCGCGCGCTCTCTTAGACCTCTCGCCTGGGGCTCTTTCATCCAACCACGTATCGGCATTCTTGAGGCTCCTGCTCAACGAACGCGCGCACTCGTCCTATCCGCTCCCCCACCACACGCGCCCTTTCCACCTCTCTCTCAGGTCGTTCGGCGTCCACTTTGGGACCCGCGCGCCACGTTGGCTGCAGCTAGCCCCGCCCCCGTCCTCGAGGCCATGAAGGAGTCTCCCACGCCGCCCGTGTCAAGCTCGGGCGACGACTGCACGACCGATGGCAGCGCCGTCCCCTCCGCCTCCCCCTCCAACCCCACCTCCGCCTCCACCTCCAAGGCCCTCGTGCCCGCCGGCCCCGTCGTTGCCACTGCTCCCTCCGCCTCCTGCCCGGCGAGCGAGGACGCGCCCGCGGCCACCTGCTGCGGCGAGGTCCAGGCCGAGTCCTCGAGTGGCGGCGATGAGAACGACGACGTCAGCAGCTACATGCAGGGGGAGGTGCGGCTGGTGGTGACGTTCGAGGACGGCTCCTTTCGCCGCTTCTCCAAGAGCGTCGTGGAGGATTTCCGCAAGCTGCCGGTGAGCGGGTGTCTCGTGCTGGTGGGTGGGTGTAGTCGGTGGCAGCAGAGGGCAGCATGGAGCACACGTACGCACACGGTAGTTTGCCGTGCGTCCTGCGCCTGAACTGGGGTGTTTGGTTGGGTGCATCCATGGAAGCCATGACACTGTGTGCGCGCGTGTCGCCTGCCGGCTAGCTGTCTCCTCGCTGTCCACTTGCATTGCTTCCCACGCCGCCCTCGTAACGCCCGGCGCCAATCCCTCCTTCTTAATAATCTCGAATATAATAACCCCCTTCCTTGCTTCCTCCTGTTCCCCTTATCCCTCAGCTGGACGCGTTCGAGGAGCGTCACGGCCTCCAGTGCTGGCGGTCCGAGGGCAAGATCGGCCGCGGCGGCTACGGCCTCGTGCACGTGGGGCTGTTGCAGCGGCCCGACGGCACCACACGGCCCGTCGCCGCCAAGCTGTTCCTGGGCGGACTCACCAAGGCCAAGGAGCAGCTGAACAGGGAGGTCGGCGCGGCGATGCAGCTGCAGCAGGCCTGCGCCACCGCCTCTTCCTCCTCCTCTTCTTCCTCCTCGCCTGAACAGCCGTTGCCGCTGCTGGCGGCGGCTGAGCGGAGCCCGTTTGTGCGGCTGCTGTGCCACGGCGGCCGGCCCGGGCAGCTGCCCATGATGGTGATGGAGCTGGCGAAGGGCTGCGTGGCTTCCGAACTGGTGAGCCGTGCGCGTGTGCGGGCCTGTGTGTTTAAAAGCGAAACGAAAGCCCGCCCAGAGGGGCCTGTGTGGGCAGGCCTGTGTGTGTGCGTGCGTGCACGCTTGCTTGAGCGTTGGTTACACACAAGCCTAAGCTGTCATGCCCAAAACCTGGCCCCTCACTCCTATACGGTATGCTCTGCATTGCACAGGAGGATGCCACTGAAAAGCGCGACGAGATCTGGGCTCAGATGGAGGCCACACAGCAGCAGGCAGATGCAGCCGCCGCCGCCAACACCGACGTCGCCAGCATGTCTGACAACGTCACCAGGGCGCGGCCGGCGGCGCCGCCGGGCTCTGGCGTCCTGCCGGCCCCTCGCCCACCACCGCCGCCGCCCGGCTTTGAGCCCCTGCCGGCGGCGAGCCCTCGCCCGTGCCCGCCGCCGCCGGGCTTTCACGCACTGCCGGCGGCCCCTCGTCCCCCGCTGCCACCGCCTGGCTTCGCACCACTACTGGCCTCGCCGCCCGTGCCTGCGTCGGCGCCGGCCTCGGCTGCTACTTCTGCTGCTGAAGACCCGCTTCTGCCGTCTGTGCGTGTGGCCCGTGCTCCGCCGGGCTTCCCAGTGCCTGGCACTGCCAGTGCTCCCCGCTGCCGCGACGTGTGGGAGGACGTGGCGCTGCTGCCGCTGAAGCAGGTGCTGGCCATCCTGGTGTCTCTGGCGGCCGCGATCAAGGCCATGCACCGCGTGGGACTCGTGCACAACGGTGAGTGGGCCAGCCAGCCAGATGCGGAGGGGCGGGGCCGCTGCCGCTGATGAGGGTGTGGTGCGTGTCCCAGGATACGACGGCGGGGATGGGTGAGATGGAAGACGCATGCATGCACTTAGCGCCACGCCGCGCACTCTCTGCCCCTTTACTTGCGCCCCCATCCAACCACCATGACCTCTTACTCGCTTCGCTTGACTCGCTGGCCCTTGCCCTCTCATCCCCTACAGACGTCAAGCCTGCCAACATGCTCCACCGCGCTGACGACACCTACTGCCTGGCTGACTTTGGTCTGGCTGAGCAGCTGAGCCCCGCTGACCCCACTGGCACCTTCTTCTTCGAGATGGCCTGCGGCACCCGCCACTACATGGCACCCGAGGTGCAGAGCAACGTGCCACTGACGGCCGCCGTTGACGTGTACTCATTCGGCATCACGGCCCTGTGCGTGGCTGTGACCGGCAGCAACAGCGCCGCGGCCGATTGGTTTGCGCAGCAGAGCTGGTGGCCGGCCGGCGACGCGCCGGCTGCTGCCCGTGCCTTCCCGGCCGGCATCTTCCCTTCCTACCTGCCCCTGTCGCTGGAGCTGCTGCTGCTCGACTGCGTGGCGTGGGATCCGCAGGAGCGGCCCACTGCGGAGCAGGTGGTCCAGCGGCTGGCCGCGATCTGGGAGGAGGTCGTTGTGTGCGGCTACTGATGACGCTACATGCTACGTGCTGCTAGCGGGCTTGGTATTGGTGGCTTGCGTTTTCGCGCCAAGGGCGCCCATAGGCTGTCGGGCAGGGCTGTTGAGAGGTTCGAGAGAGGGCAAACCTGAGATGGTTTCATTGGCAGGGCTGCAGCGTATGCTGCCAAGGAGAGTAGGGCTTGCTCGCTAGCTCGCTTACTAGCTATCGTGCCGCGCCAAGCAGGCGTGCGGCCGGCATCAGTGTGTGCGTTTGCTTGTGTGCTT
Organism: Chlamydomonas reinhardtii; assembly: GCF_000002595.2. Lineage (NCBI taxonomy): Eukaryota > Viridiplantae > Chlorophyta > Chlorophyceae > Chlamydomonadales > Chlamydomonadaceae > Chlamydomonas > Chlamydomonas reinhardtii. The sequence continues at coordinate 448,572 of NC_057014.1, read as the reverse complement.
GCGGGCCGAGACAGCCCCAGGAGTGCCGCAGCTAGCTCCGAGTGGGCGTCAGGGGCAGGACTGGAACACCACCTACCGCTTAGGATGGAGCAAGCGGCCTAGGGCGTGGAAGTTCTTTCATAGGGCGTACATATTCATTATACATGCGCTGCAGATATTATTCATACTGCTGCTGCGAGGGGAGGCACTCTGCGTGCCCGTGAGCGTGCGTGTCATCACTAGACGTGGTTTGGGTCGAACGCTGTCTGCCTAGCATTGCTCTTTCACACAAGTCGTGCATTGGCTTCTCTTTCGGGTGTTTTTGGACATTTAGGACCCTGTACATGGATTGATCTGTATCTTTTAGACGCTGCGGCTTTAGGCTTTAGTCTGCTAGTGATGAATACGGGCGGTAGGCGGTTGACAGACCGGCACGCCAACACACAACTGACTAGGCGGGCAAATGCCTGACGCGGCGTCGCTGAACCAAGCGTCTTTGGCTCGTTGGCTACCGTTTCACTATTAGATTGCTTTGACCTGCTTGTGTCAGCCGATACTGTCTTGTGTAAAGCGCTGGCTGCATTGATTCAGGCAGCTTGGCCAGATGTACGGTAATGAGGACTAGCTGCTAGGCGGTGTGACCGTGGGTGTGACGGCGGGTAGCGAACGGCTTCATAGCTGCAGCGGCTGACGGTGCGGCGGGGGCTGGAGCGTGTGCACGGCTAGTTAGGCCTCGTGACTAGGACGAGTAGGGATGGGCACAGGACTGGCACACGGGATGAAGGGGCACGGCCTGTGCATTGCAGGTCATCACCCCTGGGTAAGGACACTGGATGAGAGGATGAGACGGGGCAGGGCTGGAGCCCAGTGAAGCATACGCACGGATTGACATTAAAAGATGACTTCTTTCCTAATCAAGGCCGGTGGGGCCATAGCTTCATGCATCGGCGTGCGTGCATGCACTTGTAACAACTATGGGCAGCATCCAGTAACACGTCTCTTTGTCCTCGGGGCCTGCCTACTGGTGCATATACTGCAGAGCATGCATGCACGGTGTACGTGGGCCGGGCCTCGCGGGCTTGTGCATCTCAGCATGCTTCTTACCTGCATGCGTGCGTGTGGCCTTGAGTGGGCATGAGCTGGAGCCTTGGAGGTGGGGCTCGGTGGTGGGTGGAGGGAGCGCGGGTGCAGGACATGGAAGCGAGGTGGGTGGCTATAGCGGCCGGATGAGGTGCTAGGCAGTCATCGGTGGGGGCAGATGTGTGGGGTTTGTGGTGTCGCCGCCAGCGACTCGGATGCAAACATGATGTACAAGAGCCATGCAAGGGGCAAGGGTGCAAGGGGAAGGGTGCAGGCGTGCAGCGGAAGACGCCCCGCCGAGTCCTCCCGAGTAAACGAACTGCGCCAGCCAACGCAGCATATGGATGCGGATTACAATGGGTCGAGAAGAGGGCATTGGCTGTGGCGGCTGGGATGGAGGTTGGGCCCGGTGGAGGGTGCAGGGAATGGGAGACGGAAGCGAGGGGGAGCCATGCCAGGCTTGATGCAGGGGAGCAGGTGACGGATAGGTGATGGGGACAGACGTATGGCGTTGTTGCGGCTGTCGACATGGGCGCAGCTGCATGCCATGAAGTACCGTAATGGAAGGGCGCAAGGGCAGGCGAGGGGAATGAACGCCACGACCTCAGAGCAGTGCATGGTGCGGGCGCACTGGTCGTGCTGCTATGGTACGGTCGCGCTGCTGCAATGCCGTGGGCAGGGGCACTAGGCACAGGCAGGTGACTCGGATAAGAACTGGCACGCGTTGGCGGCAAGTACGAACTCTGGTGGCGAACCGTAAGTCATACTGGTATAGCGTGAGTACCGTATTGTATCGCATACTCTTGTTGGAACAGTTGAAAGGAGGCCGCTACCTGCTAGCTTCCGATCGGCCGAAGGTATAAGAGTGGCCTGTGGGAACGTGTATGTGGGATTGGTTTGAGTTCGGGGATTCTGAAGTTACTGAGTTTACAGAGGCGGGGTGGGACTGGGTGGGCATGATTGCGCAGGTGGGGAGGTGTTATGTTTGCTTCCCTGATGTGTTCAGTGAAGTATGGCTTCAAGCAGCAGGCTATGTGTGCCCGCGTCTGCAGAGTGCAGATGTCGCAGTGGCGTTGGTAAAAGGAGAAAGAGCATTTGTCGGTGGCCAGTCCAGCGTTATGTACGGATGTGGCGTCGAACTACACGTTCCAACCACAGCGGACCCAGGGGTGACCCTGAGCGGACCTCTGCGAACCCGACCGCTGCTGGCTGCGCGCATGCACTCCCTTCCACTCTCAGCAGAGTCAGCACCTAAGGCCCCGCGTGCGGCTCTGAGTCTCTGAGACATGCACCCGCTGTCAAAGCATGCGTCTACTAGCTGCGGGCCAGCACACTGCACCTGCCGGGGCGCGGCCGTTAGCGACAAGCTGACGGGGTGTAACAGTCATGGCTGTGCACCTTCCGTCTCACTCCAGTCGTCCTGACACGCGCATTTCTTTTATGCAACGTTTGCTGCGAGTAATACATCTAGAGTATTACATGATGCATTCAATCGCAAACTGGACACGCACGGTGTGGCGAGGGACCTGTTGTTCACGGCGGCTTCAGCTGTGCGCGGTCGTACTGCCATCCGGTCGCGAGGTCGCGGGGCTGGACAAAATGCGGTCAACATGCGGCATTTCCTTACTTCTACGCTATCTCAGCTTCTCAAAGCATGCACTGCTAGCTCGTGACATCTAAACGCACATAGCGAGCGAAAAGACTGCACCGATTACTCGGCGCACTTCTGTTGACTTGTCGCTATTTCTTTCCTTTGCTCAAACGTGTGCTTCTATGCTCGCGTTTCTGGCTGGATGCGTCTTCAAGGCGCTGACGGGCGGAGACTTGAGAGAGGACTTGAGCTGCATGCTCAATGCTCTGCCTGAGGCCCTCGGCGTGCCTCGCCTGTGCAAGGCTACTGCTAGCGACATCCGCTCGCCATGCTTCCCTTGCAATGGACAGAAGGTGAGCATTCTGCAAAAGCGACGGGTACACGTTGGCGGGCACAACCACCAATTCAGCGCTACTGGCGTTTCCTTTGTGCACCGCCTGGCCGGAACGCTGGCCCGGCAATGGTCAAAGCCAAACTTCCACTAATGGCATGCGCAGTAGGCTTTACGACAGTCTTTGGTTTGTTCAGCTTGATTGTTGCTCGCGCGCTCTCTTAGACCTCTCGCCTGGGGCTCTTTCATCCAACCACGTATCGGCATTCTTGAGGCTCCTGCTCAACGAACGCGCGCACTCGTCCTATCCGCTCCCCCACCACACGCGCCCTTTCCACCTCTCTCTCAGGTCGTTCGGCGTCCACTTTGGGACCCGCGCGCCACGTTGGCTGCAGCTAGCCCCGCCCCCGTCCTCGAGGCCATGAAGGAGTCTCCCACGCCGCCCGTGTCAAGCTCGGGCGACGACTGCACGACCGATGGCAGCGCCGTCCCCTCCGCCTCCCCCTCCAACCCCACCTCCGCCTCCACCTCCAAGGCCCTCGTGCCCGCCGGCCCCGTCGTTGCCCCTGCTCCCTCCGCCTCCTGCCCGGCGAGCGAGGACGCGCCCGCGGCCACCTGCTGCGGCGAGGTCCAGGCCGAGTCCTCGAGTGGCGGCGATGAGAACGACGACGTCAGCAGCTACATGCAGGGGGAGGTGCGGCTGGTGGTGACGTTCGAGGACGGCTCCTTTCGCCGCTTCTCCAAGAGCGTCGTGGAGGATTTCCGCAAGCTGCTGGTGAGCGGGTGTCTCGTGCTGGTGGGTGGGTGTAGTGGGTGGCAGCAGAGGGCAGCATGGAGCACACGTACGCACACGGTAGTTTGCCGTGCGTCCTGCGCCTGAACTGGGGTGTTTGGTTGGGTGCATCCATGGAAGCCATGACACTGTGTGCGCGCGTGTCGCCTGCCGGCTAGCTGTCTCCTCGCTGTCCACTTGCATTGCTTCCCACGCCGCCCTCGTAACGCCCGGCGCCAATCCCTCCTTCTTAATAATCTCGAATATAATAACCCCCTTCCTTGCTTCCTCCTGTTCCCCTTATCCCTCAGCTGGACGCGTTCGAGGAGCGTCACGGCCTCCAGTGCTGGCGGTCCGAGGGCAAGATCGGCCGCGGCGGCTACGGCCTCGTGCACGTGGGGCTGTTGCAGCGGCCCGACGGCACCACACGGCCCGTCGCCGCCAAGCTGTTCCTGGGCGGACTCACCAAGGCCAAGGAGCAGCTGAACAGGGAGGTCGGCGCGGCGATGCAGCTGCAGCAGGCCTGCGCCACCGCCTCTTCCTCCTCCTCTTCTTCCTCCTCGCCTGAACAGCCGTTGCCGCTGCTGGCGGCGGCTGAGCGGAGCCCGTTTGTGCGGCTGCTGTGCCACGGCGGCCGGCCCGGGCAGCTGCCCATGATGGTGATGGAGCTGGCAAAGGGCTGCGTGGCTTCCGTACTGGTGAGCCGTGCGCGTGTGCGGGCCTGTGTGTTAAAAAGCGAAACGAAAGCCCGCCCAGAGGGGCCTGTGTGGGCGGGCCTGTGTGTGTGTGCGTGCGTAGCGTGCACGCTTGCTTGAGCGTTGGCTACACACAAGCCTAAGCTGTCATGCCCAAAACCTGGCCCCTCACTCCTATACGGTATGCTCTGCATTGCACAGGAGGATGCCACTGAAAAGCGCGACGAGATCTGGGCTCAGATGGAGGCCACACAGCAGCAGGCAGATGCAGCCGCCGCCGCCAACACCGACGTCGCCAGCATGCCTGACAACGTCACCAGGGCGCGGCCGGCGGCGCCGCCGGGCTCTGGCGTCCTGCCGGCCCCTCGGCCGCCGCCGCCGCCGCCCGGCTTTGAGCCCCTGCTGGCGGCCAGCCCTCGCCCGTGCCCGCCGCCGCCGGGCTTTCACGCACTGCCGGCGGCCCCTCGCCCCCCGCTGCCACCGCCTGGCTTCGCACCACTACTGGCCTCGCCGCCCGTGCCTGCGTCGGCGCCGGCCTCGGCTGCTACTTCTGCTGCTGAAGACCCGCTTCTGCCGTCTGTGCGTGTGGCCCGTGCTCCGCCGGGCTTCCCAGTGCCTGGCACTGCCAGTGCTCCCCGCTGCCGCGACGTGTGGGAGGACGTGGCGCTGCTGCCGCTGAAGCAGGTGCTGGCCATCCTGGTGTCTCTGGCGGCCGCGATCAAGGCCATGCACCGCGTGGGACTCGTGCACAACGGTGAGCGGGCCAGCCAGCCAGATGCGGAGGGGCGGGGCTGCTGCCGCTGATGAGGGTGTGGTGCGTGTCCCAGGATACGACGGCGGGGATTGGTGAGATGGAAGACGCATGCATGCACTTAGCGCCACGCCGCGCACTCTCTGCTCCTTTACTTGCGCCCCCATCCAACCACCATGACCTCTTACGCGCTTCGCTTGACTCGCTGGCCCTTGCCCTCTCATCCCCTACAGACGTCAAGCCTGCCAACATGCTCCACCGCGCTGACGACACCTACTGCCTGGCTGACTTTGGTCTGGCTGAGCAGCTGAGCCCCGCCGACCCCACTGGCACCTTCTTCTTCGAGATGGCCTGCGGCACCCGCCACTACATGGCACCCGAGGTGCAGAGCAACGTGCCATTGACGGCCGCTGTGGACGTGTACTCGTTCGGCATCACGGCCCTGTGCGTGGCTGTGACCGGCAGCAACAGCGCCGCGGCCGACTGGTTTGCGCAGCAGAGCTGGTGGCCGGCCGGCGACGCGCCGGCTGCTGCCCGTGCCTTCCCGGCCGGCATCTTCCCTTCCTACCTGCCCCTGTCACTGGAGCTGCTGCTGCTCGACTGCGTGGCGTGGGATCCGCAGGAGCGGCCCACTGCGGAGCAGGTGGTCCAGCGGCTGGCCGCGATCTGGGAGGAGGTCGTTGTGTGCGGCTACTGATGACGCTACATGCTACGTGCTGCTAGCGGGCTTGGTATTGGTGGCTTGCGTTTTCGCGCCAAGGGCGCCCATAGGCTGTCGGGCAGGGCTGTTGAGAGGTTCGAGAGAGGGCAAACCTGAGATGGTTTCATTGGCAGGGCTGCAGCGTATGCTGCCAAGGAGAGTAGGGCTTGCTCGCTAGCTCGCTTACTAGCTATCGTGCCGCGCCAGGCCGGCGTGCGGCCGGCATCAGTGTGTGCGTTTGCTTGTGTGCTTGCGCGCCGAGACAGCCCCAGGAGTGCCGCAGCTAGCTCCGAGTGCGCGTCAGCGGCAGGACTGGAACACTACCTACCGCTTAGGATGGAGCAAGCGGCCTAGGGCGTGGAAGTTCTTTCATAGGGCGTACAAACTAATTCATTATACATGCGCTGCAGATATTCATACTGCTACTGCGAGGGGAGGCACTCTGCGTGCCCGTGAGCGTGCGTGTCATCACTAGACGTGGTTTGGGTCGAACGCTGTCTGCCTAGCATTGCTCTTTCACACAACTCGTGCATTGGCTTCTCTTTCGGGTGTTTTTGGACATTTAGGACCCTGTACATGGATTGATCTGTATCTTTTAGACGCTTCGGCTTTAGGCTTTAGTCTGCTAGTGTTGAATACGGGCGGTGGGCGGTTGACAGACCGGCACGCAGGTGAACACAACACACAACTGACTAGGCGGGCAAATGCCTGACGCGGCGTCGCTGAACCAAGCGTCTTTGGCTCGTTGGCTACCGTTTCACTATTAGATTGCTTTGACCTGCTTGTGTCAGCCGATATTGTCTTGTGCAAAGCGCTGGCTGCATTGATTCATGCAGCTTGGCCAGGTGTACGGTAATGAGGACTAGCTGCTAGGCGGTGTGACCGTGGGTGTGACGGCGGGTAGCGAACGGCTTCATAGCTGCAGCGGCTGACGGTGCGGCGGGGGCTGGAGCGTGTGCACGGCTAGTTAGGCCTCGTGACTAGGACGAGTAGGGATGGGCACAGGACTGGCACACTGGATGAAGGGGCACGGCCTGTGCATTGCAGGTCATCACCCCTGGGTAAGGACACTGGATGAGAGGATGAGACGGGGCAGGGCTGGAGCCCAGTGAAGCATACGCACGGATTGACACCAAAAGATGACTTCTTTCCTAATCAAGGCCGGTGGGGCCATAGCTTCATGCATCGGCGTGCGTGCATGCACTTGTAACAACTATGGGCAGCATCCAGTGACACGTCTCTTTGTCCTCGGGGCCTGCCTACTGGTGCATATACTGCAGAGCATGCATGCACGGTGTACGTGGGCCGGGCCTCGCGGGCTTGAGCAACTCAGCATGCTTCTTACCTGCATGCGTGCGTGTGGCCTTGAGTGGGCATGAGCTGGAGCCTTGGAGGTGGGGCTCGGTGGTGGGTGGAGCCGTGGAGGGAGCGCGGGTGCAGGACATGGAAGCGAGGTGGGTGGCTATAGCGGCCGGATGAGGTGCTAGGCAGTCATCGGTGGGGGCAGATGTGTGGGGTTTGTGGCGTCGCCGCCAGCGACTCGGATGCAAACATGATGTACAAGAGCCATGCAAGGGGCAAGGGTGCAAGGGGAAGGGTGCAGGCGTGCAGCGGAAGACGCCCCGCCGAGTCCTCCCGAGTAAACGAACTGCGCCAGCCAACGCAGCATATGGATGCGGATTACAACGGGTCGAGAAGAGGGCATTGGCTGTGGCGGCTGGGATGGAGGTTGGGCCCGGTGGAGGGTGCAGGGAATGGGAGACGGAAGCGAGGGGGAGCCAGGCCAGGCTTGATGCAGGGGAGCAGGTGACGGATAGGTGATGGGGACAGACGTATGGCGTTGGTACGGCTGTCGACATGGGCGCAGCTGCATGCCATGAAGTACCGTAATGGAAGGGCGCAAGGGCAGGCGAGGGGAATGAACGCCACGACCTCAGAGCAGTGCATGGTGCGGGCGCACTGGTCGTGCTGCTATGGTACGGTCGCGCTGCTGCAATGCCGTGGGCAGGGGCACTAGGCACAGGCAGGTGACTCGGATAAGAACTGGCACGCGTTGGCGGCAAGTACGAACTCTGGTGGCGAACCGTAAGTCATACTGGTATAGCGTGAGTACCGTAATACTCTTGTTGGAACAGTTCAAAGGAGGCCGCTACCTGCTAAGCTTCCGATCGGCCGAAGGTATAAGAGTGGCCTGTGGGAACGTGTATGGGGGATTGGTTTGAGTTCGGGGATTCTGAAGTTACTGAGTTTACAGAGGCGGGGTGGGACTGGGTGGGCATGATTGCGCAGGTGGGGAGGTGTTATGTTTGCTTCCCTGATGTGTTCAGTGAAGTATGGCTTCAAGCAGCAGGCTATGTGTGCCCGCGTCTGCAGAGTGCAGATGTCGCAGTGGCGTTGGTAAAAGGAGAAAGAGCATTTGTCGGTGGCCAGTCCAGCGTTATGTACGGATGTGGCGTCGAACTACACGTTCCAACCACAGCGGACCCAGGGTTGACCCTGAGCGGACCTCTGCGAACCCGACCGCTGCTGGCTGCGCGCATGCACTCCCTTCCACTCTCAGCAGAGTCAGCACCTAAGGCCCCGCGTGCGGCTCTGAGTCTCTGAGACATGCACCCGCTGTCAAAGCATGCGTCTACTAGCTGCGGGCCAGCACACTGCGTCTGCCGGGGCGCGGCCGTTAGCGACAAGCTGACGGGGTGTAACAGTCATGGCTGTGCACCTTCCGTCTCACTCCAGTCGTCCTGACGCGCGCATTTCTTTTATGCAACGTTTGCTGCGAGTAATACATCTAGAGTATTACATGATGCATTCAATCGCAAACTGGACACGCACGGTGTGGCGAGGGACCTGTTGTTCACGGCGGGTTCAGCTGTGCGCGGTCGTACTGCCATCCGGTCGCGAGGTCGCGGGGCTGGACAAAATGCGGTCAACATGCGGCATGTTACAAAGTCAGAAGTGCTGGGTGTGCATTCGTCAGCCACCTTTCGGCGTTATTTACGGCAGGAGCCAAGCCCCATGCCGGTGTACATGCGGGAATACCAGCAAGGGCTGGAAGCACTTCGCTTCTTTCCCTGGAAGCGTAGAGCGCGGTACCTTGGCCTGTATTACGGCCCAAGTTTTAAGTTTGAATCTTGTTGCAAAGAGTTACGTGCATCGGGTGAGCGAGCTATGCATGCACTACGACGGAAGTTACGCAAGAAGGGGCTTATGGTCCCTGCGGTAGCTATGCGGTGCTTTAACGCTCAGGTGCGTGCGGTATTATCTTACGGTGCACAAGTGTGGGCACCAGACGCGCTTCTCCAAGTGTTCAATGCGTCCCCAGTTGACGGTCAAAGATATGGAGCGTTTGATCGAGCACTAGAGCATGGCATGGTTCGCATTCAGATGGATTTCATGAAGGAAGTGGTGGGAGCCCAGAAACCAACACATGAACTGCTCTTTCGAGAGCTTGGGTGCATGCCATTACACGTGCATTGGGCTGAGCTTGTTTTCCGTTTTTGGAACCAACTGGTTAAGGCAACCGGCACTGTTTACCATCAGGCGTTTAAGGAGGAGATACGAGCGGTGTTGAGCAACCTACCGACGCCGCCCACGCACACGTGGGGGGCTAAAGTTCTGCGGTTATTGATGGTTGGCCTTGGCTACCGTTTCAGTGGAGAGGCAGCTGATATCGAGGCCAATATTACACGCATTACTACGCAAGAACTGGATGTTGCCTCCCTCATGGGGAAGGTACGCGAGAAGTTTGAGGAGGACTGGGCTAGCAACAGGTTAGAGGTTAATCCACGGGATTTTGTGACGCAAGCAGGGGTCAAGCCTGGCGTGAAGATATGTCGTTACAAGCATTGGATGGGGGAAACACGGCACACGCAAATCTACATTCCTCGAGCATGGCATGTCTCCATGATGAGATTCAGGATGGGCGTGTGGATGATTGAGGCTAACAACCCACGCGGTGCGCAGGGTGCGCACAGGGAGAGAGCACAGAGAGTATGTCCGCTTTGCCACGCTGATGGGGAGGAGCATGTAGAGGATGAGAGGCATGTGCTGCTTGAGTGCAAGGCGTACGATGATATCAGAAGCACGCTGTGGGAGGTGATTCCCGCGACTATGATGGACGCGATGGCCAGTGGTGACCAGAGGGGTTTAGCGCGTGTCATTCACGCGATAAGGCTGCGACGTAACGACCTTACGGCGCGACCAATTTAGATATATTATTGCATGAACTGTTTTGCTTTTTGAATAATCCTTTTGAGACTAGTTTTGGCGGTCCATGAGCTTCCTGGCTCGTTTGGACCAATCTACGAGCATGAACTTGTAACATCAATCAATCATGCGGCATTTCCTTACTTCTACGCTATCTCAGCTTCTCAAAGCATGCACTGCTAGCTCGTGACATCTAAACGCACATAGCGAGCGAAAAGACTGCACCGATTGCTCGGCGCACTTCTGTTGCTTGTCGCTCCTTCTTTCCTTTGCTCAAACGTGTGCTTCCATGCTCTCGTTTCTGGCTGGATGCGTCTTCAAGGCGCTGACGGGCGGAGACTTGAGGGAGGACTTGAGCTGCATGCTCAATGCTCTGCCTGAGGCCCTCGGCGTGCCTCGCCTGTGCAAGGCTACTGCTAGCGACATCCGCTCGCCATGCTTCCCTTGCAATGGACAGAAGGTGAGCATTCTGCAAAAGCGACGGGTACACGTTGGCGGGCACAACCACCAATTCAGCGCTACTGGCGTTTCCTTTGTGCACCGCCTGGCCGGAACGCTGGCCCGGCGGTTGTCAAAGCCAAACTTCCACTAGTGGCATGCGCAGTAGGCTTTACGACAGTCTTTGGTTTGTTCAGCTTGATTGTTGCTCGCGCGGGCTCTTAGACCTCTCGCCTGGGGCTCTTTCATACAACCACGTATCGGCATTCTTGAGGCTCCTGCTCAACAAGCGCGCGCACTCATCCTTTCCGCTCCCCCACCCGCGCGCCCTTTCCCCCTCTCGCTCAGGTCGTTCGGCGTCCACTTTGGGACCCGCGCGCCACGTTGGCTGCAGCTAGCCCCGCCCCCGTCCTCGAGGCCATGAAGGAGTCTCCCACGCCGCCCGTGTCAAGCTCGGGCGACGACTGCACGACCGATGGCAGCGCCGTCCCCTCCGCCTCCCCCTCCAACCCCACCTCCGCCTCCACCTCCAAGGCCCTCGTGCCCGCCGGCCCCGTCGTTGCCCCTGCTCCCTCCGCCTCCTGCCCGGCGAGCGAGGACGCGCCCGCGGCCACCTGCTGCGGCGAGGTCCAGGCCGAGTCCTCGAGTGGCGGCGATGAGAACGACGACGTCAGCAGCTACATGCAGGGGGAGGTGCGGCTGGTGGTGACGTTCGAGGACGGCTCCTTTCGCCGCTTCTCCAAGAGCGTCGTGGAGGATTTCCGCAAGCTGCTGGTGAGCGGGTGTCTCGTGCTGGTGGGTGGGTGTAGTGGGTGGCAGCAGAGGGCAGCATGGAGCACACGTACGCACACGGTAGTTTGCCGTGCGTCCTGCGCCTGAACTGGGGTGTTTGGTTGGGTGCATCCATGGAAGCCATGACACTGTGTGCGCGCGTGTCGCCTGCCGGCTAGCTGTCTCCTCGCTGTCCACTTGCATTGCTTCCCACGCCGCCCTCGTAACGCCCGGCGCCAATCCCTCCTTCTTAATAATCTCGAATATAATAACCCCCTTCCTTGCTTCCTCCTGTTCCCCTTATCCCTCAGCTGGACGCGTTCGAGGAGCGTCACGGCCTCCAGTGCTGGCGGTCCGAGGGCAAGATCGGCCGCGGCGGCTACGGCCTCGTGCACGTGGGGCTGTTGCAGCGGCCCGACGGCACCACACGGCCCGTCGCCGCCAAGCTGTTCCTGGGCGGACTCACCAAGGCCAAGGAGCAGCTGAACAGGGAGGTCGGCGCGGCGATGCAGCTGCAGCAGGCCTGCGCCACCGCCTCTTCCTCCTCCTCTTCTTCCTCCTCGCCTGAACAGCCGTTGCCGCTGCTGGCGGCGGCTGAGCGGAGCCCGTTTGTGCGGCTGCTGTGCCACGGCGGCCGGCCCGGGCAGCTGCCCATGATGGTGATGGAGCTGGCAAAGGGCTGCGTGGCTTCCGTACTGGTGAGCCGTGCGCGTGTGCGGGCCTGTGTGTTAAAAAGCGAAACGAAAGCCCGCCCAGAGGGGCCTGTGTGGGCGGGCCTGTGTGTGTGTGCGTGCGTGCGTGCACGCTTGCTTGAGCGTTGGCTACACACAAGCCTAAGCTGTCATGCCCAAAACCTGGCCCCTCACTCCTATACGGTATGCTCTGCATTGCACAGGAGGATGCCACTGAAAAGCGCGACGAGATCTGGGCTCAGATGGAGGCCACACAGCAGCAGGCAGATGCAGCCGCCGCCGCCAACACCGACGTCGCCAGCATGCCTGACAACGTCACCAGGGCGCGGCCGGCGGCGCCGCCGGGCTCTGGCGTCCTGCCGGCCCCTCGGCCGCCGCCGCCGCCGCCCGGCTTTGAGCCCCTGCTGGCGGCCAGCCCTCGCCCGTGCCCGCCGCCGCCGGGCTTTCACGCACTGCCGGCGGCCCCTCGCCCCCCGCTGCCACCGCCTATTGCTCTTTCACACAACTCGTGCATTGGCTTCTCTTTCGGGTGTTTTTGGACATTTAGGACCCTGTGCATGGATTGATCTGTATCTTGTAGACGCTGAGGCTTTAGGCTTTGGTCTGCTAGTGTTGAATAAGGGCGGTGGGCGGTTGACAGACCGGCACGCAGGTGAACACAACACACAACTGACTAGGCGGGCAAATGCCTGACGTGGCGTCACCAAATCAAACGTCTTTGGCTCATTGGCTACCGTTTACTTCGAGATTGCTTTGACCTCCTTGTGTCAGCCATTACGGTTTGTGCAAAGCGCTGGCTGCATTGATTCAGGCAGCTTGGCCGGAAGTACGGTACTAGAGGCGCCGGAGTGGGCATGGATCATTAGACGTCGAGGACGGATTGTAAACATGCACACGGTTGCTTCAAGTGTGGGCGCAAACAGGCAATCGCGCGTACTATACAGCCGGTCTTGGTGGGCTCAGTGGCAAGTGCCGATGTACACAGCGTGGAGCAGTCCGCGGCTCAGCCATGTAAGAGGTCGGCTCAGCCGGATGAGCCGACCAGGTGTCCGGATGAGCCGACGGCCCAGTCGATGAGCCCGGCATCTCTGCGTGCTGAGCAGTTTACCGTACTCATCAAGATTGTCTGTACAGGACCACGCTGAGCGCCCACCGGAGCTTGCCCGGCTCAGCGCGAAGCCTTCGGGAACTGGGCGTGTCATCCCTTTGGATGTCTGATGGGACAGGGTTCAGGCAGGTTGGCGAGGTCCCATAGGGTGCAGCTGACGCCCATACCCCAAGCAGACGTGTCATCCCTTTGGATGCATATGCTGCCAAACATGGAACATGCAGAGACGCGGGCGGCGAGAACGGGTTTGATGACGAAACTTGACCACAGGAGGTAACGCCCGAGGGGGGGGGACAAGAGGGAGGCCACACCGCCCACACGCGCGCATGCAGGTAAGCATGCTGAGTTGCTGACAAAGTGACAAGCCCACGAGGCCCGGCCCTTGTACACCGTTGCTTGTGTTGCGTTGTTTCAAGCACGTCGGTAACCGTGCATGCAGCGCATGCATGTGCACCAGTAGGCAGGCCCCGATGACAAAGAGACGTGTTACTGGATGCTGCCCATAGTTGTTACAAGTGCATGCACGCACGCCGATGCATGAAACTATGGCCCCACCGGCCTTGATTAGGAAAGAAGTCATCTTTTGGTGTCAATCGGTGCGTATGCTTCACTGGGCTCCAGCCCTGCCCCGTCTCATCCTCTCATCCAGTGTCCTTACCCAGGGGTGATGACCTGCAATGCACAGGCCGTGCCCCTTCATCCCGTGTGCCAGTAATGTGCCCATCCCTACTCGTCCTAATCACGAGGCCTAACTAGCCGTGCACACGCTCCAGCCCCCGCCGCACCGTCAGCCGCTGCAGCTACGAAGCCGTTCGCTACCCGCCGTCACACCCACGGTCACACCGCCTAGCAGCTAGTCCTCATTACCGTACACCTGGCCAAGCTGCATGAATCAATGCAGCCAGCGCTTTGCACAAGACAATATCGGCTGACACAAGCAGGTCAAAGCAATCTAATAGTAAAACGGTAGCCAACGAGCCAAAGACGCTTGGTTCAGCGACGCCGCGTCAGCATTTGCCCGCCTAGTCAGTTGTGTGTTGTATTCACCTGCGTGCCGGTCTGTCAACCGCCCACCGCCCGTATTCAACGCTAGCAGACTAAAGCCTAAAGCCGCAGCGTCTAAAAGATACAGATCAATCCATGTACAGGGTCCTAAATGTCCTAAACACCCGAAAGAGAAGCCAATGCACGAGTTGCCAAAGAGCAATGCTAGGCAGACAGCGTTTGACCCAAACCACGTCTAGTGATGACACGCACGCTCACGGGCACGCAGAGTGCCTCCCCTCGCAGTAGCAGTATGAATATCTGCAGCGCATGTATAATGAATATGTACGCCCTATGAAAGAACTTCCACGCCCTAGGCCGCTTGCTCCATCCTAAGCGGTAGGTAGTGTTCCAGTCCTGCCGCTGACGCGCACTCGGAGCTAGCTGCGGCACTCCTGGGGCTGTCTCGGCCCGCAAGCACACAAGCAAACGCACACACTGATGCCGGCCGCACGCCTGCTTGGCGCGGCACGATAGCTAGTAAGCGAGCTAGCGAGCAAGCCCTACTCTCCTTGGCAGCATACGCTGCGGCCCTGCCAATGAAACCATCTCAGGTTTGCCCTCTCTCGAACCTCTCAACAGCCCTGCCCGACAGCCTATGGGCGCCCTTGGGCGCGACAACGCAAGCCACCAATACCAAGCCCGCTAGCAGCACGTAGCATGTAGCGTCATTAGTAGCCGCACACAACGACCTCCTCCCAGATCGCGGCCAGCCGCTGCACCACCTGCTCCGCAGTGGGCCGCTCCTGCGGATCCCAAGCCACGCAGTCGAGCAGCAGCAGCTCCAGTGACAGGGGCAGGTAGGAAGGGAAGATGCCGGCCGGGAAGGCACGGGCAGCAGCCGGCGCGTCGCCGGCCGGCCACCAGCTCTGCTGCGCAAACCAGTCGGCCGCGGCGCTGTTGCTGCCGGTCACAGCCACGCACAGGGCCGTGATGCCGAATGAGTACACGTCAACGGCGGCCGTCAGTGGCACGTTGCTCTGCACCTCGGGTGCCATGTAGTGGCGGGTGCCGCAGGCCATCTCGAAGACGAAGGTGCCAGTGGGGTCGGCGGGGCTCAGCTGCTCAGCCAGACCAAAGTCAGCCAGGCAGTAGGTGTCGTCAGCGCGGTGGAGCATGTTGGCAGGCTTGACGTCTGTAGGGGATGAGAGGGCGAGGCCAGCGAGTCAAGCGAAGCGAGTAAGAGGTCATGGTGGTTGGATGGGGGCGCAAGTAAAGGGGCAGAGAGTGTGCATGCATGCGTCTTCCATCTCACCCATCCCCGCCGTCGTATCCTGGGACACGCACCACACCCTCACCAGCGGCAGCAGCCCCGCTCCTCCGCATCAAGCTGGCTGGCCCGCTCACCGTTGTGCACGAGTCCCACGCGGTGCATGGCCTTAATCGCGGCCGCCAGAGACACCAGGATGGCCAGCACCTGCTTCAGCGGCAGCAGCGCCACGTCCTCCCACACGTCGCGGCAGCGGGGAGCACTGGCAGTGCCAGGCACTGGGAAGCCCGGCGGAGCACGGGCCACACGCACAGACGGCAGAAGCGGGTCTTCAGCAGCAGAAGTAGCAGCCGAGGCCGGCGCCGACGCAGGCACGGGCGGCGAGGCCAGTAGTGGTGCGAAGCCAGGCGGTGGCAGCGGGGGGCGAGGGGCCGCCGGCATTGCGTGAAAGCCCGGCGGCGGTGGGCACGGGCGAGGGCTCGCCACCGGCAGGGGCTCAAAGCCGGGCGGCGGCGGCGGCGGCCGAGGGGCCGGCAGGACGCCAGAGCCCGGCGGCGCCGCCGGCCGCGCCCTGGTGAGGTTATCAGACATGCTGGCGACGTCGGTGTTGGCAGCGGCGGCTGCATCTGCCTGCTGCTGTGTGGCCTCCATCTGAGCCCAGATCTCGTCGCGCTTTTCAGTGGCATCCTCCTGTGCAATGCAGAGCATACCGTATAGGAGTGAGGGGCCAGGTTTTGGGCATGACAGCTTAGGCTTGTGTGTAGCCAACGCTCAAGCAAGCGTGCACGCTACGCACGCACACACACAGGCCCGCCCACACAGGCCCCTCTGGGCGGGCTTTCGTTTCGCTTTTTAACACACAGGCCCGCACACGCGCACGGCTCACCAGTACGGAAGCCACGCAGCCCTTTGCCAGCTCCATCACCATCATGGGCAGCTGCCCGGGCCGGCCGCCGTGGCACAGCAGCCGCACAAACGGGCTCCGCTCAGCCGCCGCCAGCAGCGGCAACGGCTGTTCAGGCGAGGAGGAAGAAGAGGAGGAGGAAGAGGCGGTGGCGCAGGCCTGCTGCAGCTGCATCGCCGCGCCGACCTCCCTGTTCAGCTGCTCCTTGGCCTTGGTGAGTCCGCCCAGGAACAGCTTGGCGGCGACGGGCCGTGTGGTGCCGTCGGGCCGCTGCAACAGCCCCACGTGCACGAGGCCGTAGCCGCCGCGGCCGATCTTGCCCTCGGACCGCCAGCACTGGAGGCCGTGACGCTCCTCGAACGCGTCCAGCTGAGGGATAAGGGGAACAGGAGGAAGCAAGGAAGGGGGTTATTATATTCGAGATTATTAAGAAGGAGGGATTGGCGCCGGGCGTTACGAGGGCGGCGTGGGAAGCAATGCAAGTGGACAGCGAGGAGACAGCTAGCCGGCAGGCGACACGCGCGCACACAGTGTCATGGCTTCCATGGATGCACCCAACCAAACACCCCAGTTCAGGCGCAGGACGCACGGCAAACTACCGTGTGCGTACGTGTGCTCCATGCTGCCCTCTGCTGCCACCCACTACACCCACCCACCAGCACGAGACACCCGCTCACCGGCAGCTTGCGGAAATCCTCCACGACGCTCTTGGAGAAGCGGCGAAAGGAGCCGTCCTCGAACGTCACCACCAGCCGCACCTCCCCCTGCATGTAGCTGCTGACGTCGTCGTTCTCATCGCCGCCACTCGAGGACTCGGCCTGGACCTCGCCGCAGCAGGTGGCCGCGGGCGCGTCCTCGCTCGCCGGGCAGGAGGCGGAGGGAGCAGGGGCAACGACGGGGCCGGCGGGCACGAGGGCCTTGGAGGTGGAGGCGGAGGTGGGGTTGGAGGGGGAGGCGGAGGGGACGGCGCTGCCATCGGTCGTGCAGTCGTCGCCCGAGCTTGACACGGGCGGCGTGGGAGACTCCTTCATGGCCTCGAGGACGGGGGCGGGGCTAGCTGCAGCCAACGTGGCGCGCGGGTCCCAAAGTGGACGCCGAACGACCTGAGCGAGAGGGGGAAAGGGCGCGCGGGTGGGGGAGCGGAAAGGATGAGTGCGCGCGCTTGTTGAGCAGGAGCCTCAAGAATGCCGATACGTGGTTGTATGAAAGAGCCCCAGGCGAGAGGTCTAAGAGCCCGCGCGAGCAACAATCAAGCTGAACAAACCAAAGACTGTCGTAAAGCCTACTGCGCATGCCACTAGTGGAAGTTTGGCTTTGACCACCGCCGGGCCAGCGTTCCGGCCAGGCGGTGCACAAAGGAAACGCCAGTAGCGCTGAATTGGTGGTTGTGCCCGCCAACGTGTACCCGTCGCTTTTGCAGAATGCTCACCTTCTGTCCATTGCAAGGGAAGCATGGCGAGCGGATGTCGCTAGCAGTAGCCTTGCACAGGCGAGGCACGCCGAGGGCCTCAGGCAGAGCATTGAGCATGCAGCTCAAGTCCTCCCTCAAGTCTCCGCCCGTCAGCGCCTTGAAGACGCATCCAGCCAGAAACGAGAGCATGGAAGCACACGTTTGAGCAAAGGAAAGAAGGAGCGACAAGCAACAGAAGTGCGCCGAGCAATCGGTGCAGTCTTTTCGCTCGCTATGTGCGTTTAGATGTCACGAGCTAGCAGTGCATGCTTTGAGAAGCTGAGATAGCGTAGAAGTAAGGAAATGCCGCATGTTGACCGCATTTTGTCCAGCCCCGCGACCTCGCGACCGGATGGCAGTACGACCGCGCACAGCTGAACCCGCCGTGAACAACAGGTCCCTCGCCACACCGTGCGTGTCCAGTTTGCGATTGAATGCATCATGTAATACTCTAGATGTATTACTCGCAGCAAACGTTGCATAAAAGAAATGCGCGTGTCAGGACGACTGGAGTGAGACGGAAGGTGCACAGCCATGACTGTTACACCCCGTCAGCTTGTCGCTAACGGCCGCGCCCCGGCAGACGCAGTGTGCTGGCCCGCAGCTAGTAGACGCATGCTTTGACAGCGGGTGCATGTCTCAGAGACTCAGAGCCGCACGCGGGGCCTTAGGTGCTGACTCTGCTGAGAGTGGAAGGGAGTGCATGCGCGCAGCCAGCAGCGGTCGGGTTCGCAGAGGTCCGCTCAGGGTCACCCCTGGGTCCGCTGTGGTTGGAACGTGTAGTTCGACGCCACATCCGTACATAACGCTGGACTGGCCACCGACAAATGCTCTTTCTCCTTTTACCAACGCCACTGCGACATCTGCACTCTGCAGACGCGGGCACACATAGCCTGCTGCTTGAAGCCATACTTCACTGAACACATCAGGGAAGCAAACATAACACCTCCCCACCTGCGCAATCATGCCCACCCAGTCCCACCCCGCCTCTGTAAACTCAGTAACTTCAGAATCCCCGAACTCAAACCAATCCCACATACACGTTCCCACAGGCCACTCTTATACCTTCGGCCGATCGGAAGCTTAGCAGGTAGCGGCCTCCTTTGAACTGTTCCAACAAGAGTATTACGGTACTCACGCTATACCAGTATGACGACGATTCTCACACACACAGGTGGAG